>NC_133111.1:15576266-15876266 GCF_022965805.1 Primulina eburnea
TTCCTTGGTTCTTTCTCATGAACCTCCCGAACTTTTTGATGAATAATGACATTGCATCATTGCTTAACTGATCAGCATTTTTCTCAGCTGAACTGTTTGATTCAATTCTGACAGCTGCTAAGGCAGTTGTAGTTATAGGAGTAGATGGTTCTCCTTCTCTGTTCTGTAATTCAAATTCATAAGCTTTTAAATCAGCAAACAGTTCATGAATTTCGATCTGGTTCAAGTCTTTTGATTCTCTCATAGCCATAGTTTTGATGTCCCATTCCTTTGGAAGACCTCTCATTACTTTTAATGCAACCTCTTTGTTAGTATGCACTTTTCCGAGTGCATTTAATTCATTTACAATACTGCTCACCCTTTCATCATACTCATTCATTGACTCTCCAACCTTCATTTTGATATTGTCAAATTCTGGACAGCAACAGATAGTTTATTTTCTTTTGTTTGGTCATTTCCTTCATATAACTGAATCAACTTCTCCCAAATTTCTTTTTCTGTTTTGCACATCTTTATTTTGTTGAACGTTGATTTATCCAGTGTTTTGTATAGAGTATCTTTGGCCACATTGTCAAGATTGGCTTTTCTTTTGTCCTCAGTTGTCCACTCTTCTCTCGGCTTCTAAATTCTCTGTGGCGCCCCTTCAGTTATGGCTATTGATGTGTTTGGTTTCAGAATCTTCATGGGTCCGTCTGTTATGACAAACCACATATCATCATCTTGTGCAGCTAAGTGAGCCTGCATTCTGATTTTCCAGTCATCAAAATCTTCTCTTGAGAACATAGGAATTTTATTGAAAGAATTCATGCTAACAGATTTATAGATCAGAAGTATTTAAAAACAAGATTCAACTGCTCTGATACCACTTGATAGGATCGGTTCTCGAAATAAGAGTGTTTAGAAGGGGGGGTTGAATAAACACTCACACTTAAAAATGTTCTTTAACAATATTTGAGTTCAGTTTGGTGACAAACTGAATCTCGAATCTTGTTGGTCAATAACAATCAGTTAAACTAGAATAGTTGCGGAAAGTAACTGATTGAAAGATAGAATACGAAACTGAAAGAATATGCAAGAGTTGTTTTTGGATGTTCGGAGAATTTAATTACTCCTACGTCACCCCTTCTATCACAAGGATAGGATATTTACTAAAAGACTTTGATCAAGTACAACACTTGTACAGACCCACTTCAGTTTGGACTTACAACTGCCAAAACTGAAACTCTTAGTTCTACACAATATTTTCAGTACGTAATTGATATTAGCACAATTGAGTCTAACAACTTTTAGAGAGTGCTAATAAGCTCAGATTGGGGCCTTGATTGCTACGAATAATTCAAATGAGAGTGAGCTGAGATTTTGACAGAGTAACAGCAAGCTTTAAGATTGAATGATCGTCTCTACTTTATCTGCTGTTCTTGAGTTATATTTATACTTCTTTTTCAACGGTAACTTTGATATGTATTTGAATTCTAGTATCCGTTGATTGCCACTTCATCATTCCTTGGGCAATGTTCTCTTCATTGATTGTGATACGGCGTCTTAATTGCAATAGCCGAAACACATTGTTCTATGCTGTAATGATTGAAGTGCGAAGTTCTTGTAATCTGTTATGTCTCCTTTGTTCTTTCCCGAGACGTCTTCAGTTGAGAAACTGATCAGTTGATCATTTTGCCTTATATCATTGTATCAACTTGCTTCAGTTGCCGAATTTGCTTGTGCGCATCAGTTGATTCAAATTTTGTTAATCGATTGATTTATGTTTTGTCAAACTCCAGAATCTAGTTTCCAACAATTTGAAAATTTAAAACAGGGTCAACTCAACATTGAAGAATATGTTGCTCCATTTCTACTTTGCTACGTTTTGCCCCTCACGTGGTTGAAAATGATGAAACTGTGACTGATCAGTTTGTTAAGGGATTGAATCCTAGAGATATTGACATTGGTAAACATAGGCTGACCCTATAAGTTTTGTTGACGCTCTGAGTAGAGCCGAAGCTAGTCTGATGACACAGAAAGGAGCTTCGTTTATGCCTCTACATCGAGACCACAGTAACCACCTCTCAGACTTTATACTAGCAATAGTAGTGGTGGGAAGAAAGATTATTTGAAAGCCCGAAAGAAACAGCTCAAGAAGTTAGGAAGCGGGTTCGTCTAGTGTCCAGTGGTTTTGGCCAGAGTTATACAGGACCTTATTGCAGCACTTGTGTAGGGAAGCATTCCACAGAGCAATGCCGAGGAGTATTTGGGCACTTGCCATATTTGTAGACAGCCTGGACATTTAGCTCTAATTTGTCCCCAGAGAGATACTCAGAGGTCACAGCGTGCCGCGTCATCTGGATCAGTGACTCAGACTGATAGACCATCATCTTTTGCTCAATCTTTCCAACCACCCCCTACTCAGACACAACCAGAGCCAGAAGGAAGGTAGAGTAGTGACAGTGACCGAGAAACAGACCTAGGATGCACTTGATGATATAGTGGCAGGTAACTGTTCTTTTATGATTATTCCGTGTATGTATTTAGAGATTCTCGTACATCTTATGTATGATTCCTAAATGAACTGTATTGATGTATGCTTTATCTGTTGAGTCCGTATCTGCTGTAGTATTTGTCTCATTACCTTTTGGGAATAGTTTTGATATCAGTGAATTCTGTGAAACATTGTATACTGCAGTGAGATGAGAATGAGATTGAGTTAGCTGGTGTGTACTTGATTTTTCTTATTGTGACTGCATTCTTGATATTGATATGATGATCAAGTACAGAGCTACCATAGACTATTTCCAGAAGATGGTAAGATTCTGACCTGAAATGGCCGAAGAATGAACATTGTACGGTAAGGATTCTAGATTTAGAATTCCTTTTATATCCGTATTAATTCTGACTCGGTGATTATCGAAAGGAACGGAGAGATTCCTTAGGTATTCAGTTGATTTACTGAAATCGAACCATCATTGACTGATTTTGTTGAATATTTGAGTATTGTATTTAATATTCTGAGAACTGGAAAAATTGTATACAGAAACTGTTGAATTGTGAATCTTGATTAAGATGGATTGTATTCGGGGCTTGTTATATCTGAAGATGATATATCTGTTGATCCTAGCACAGTGAAACCGTGATTAGTCTGCTGAGATTGATATCAGTGGCAGATTTTTATGGTTGCATGAGTTTAGCATTCTATTATATCTGACTATTGTTTTAAATCTGATTGAGAATTGTTATTTTTTGGAGCAGTATTTGATATAGATTGTGTACAGTTGAGACTGGATATCGTTCAAGCCAAACCAGAGCTGATTTTGAGAGTTAAAACAGTTCAGAAAGTTGATCAGAATGGACAGAACTTGATTATCAGTAGTCAGAGCAAGGTATCGATCAGAATATCAGGTATGTGATAATGCAGTGTATGTAAATAAACCGATGGGTTGTGCCAAATATTTCAGATTTGAAATGACTGATGTTGTCAGAAATGCACAATAGTTGATTCAGCATTCATCTTGATAGTAGAAAGGTCTGATAATTTGGAAAGACAGTTTGATAGAAACATATGAGATCAGATGTGGCAAAATTTGTACGGAAATGTCTGAATTGCCGATAGATGAAGACATAAAGAATGCAACCAGGAGATTGGTTATATAGCTTATCGATTCCTGAATGGAAATGGGATCACATTTCCAGGGATATTGTGACAAAGCTACTATAATACTTCCGAAATGTAGCATTGATTTGAGTTAAGAATGACAGACTGACCAAGTCTGCAGATGCTAGTTCGTACATGAAGACGTACAGATATGACTAGATTACTGAGATATCTGTCAAAAAAGTGATCAGATTACACAGAGTGACGAAAATTGATTATACCAAACCATGATTTCGGTTAACTTTGCACGTTTGGCAGAGTGTGTAGCAAGTTCTTCCACATATTATCCACAGATTGATGGATAGTCAGAGCGGACTATCCAGCTACTGGAGGATATCCGTGGAGCCGTAGTGCTTGATTTTAGCACTAGTTGACAAGATTTATTGTCACTTTGAGAATTTCGTACCACAACAGCTATCAGATGAGTATCGAGATAGCTCCATTTGAGTCATGTAAGATGAGAAGGGCAGATTCCCTTTTGTACTTGAGATGATATCTCTGAGGTTCCTGATATTGGACCTGACATGATCAGAGATATGACTGAAGAAGTGAAGCTGATTCAGAAAAGAATGACGACAGCTCTGAATAGACAGATTGAATATGCCAACGTCAGACGATAACTGTTGGTATTTGATATAGGAGATTGAATATTGAATTGATTTAGCCTAAACAGATTTGATGTCAGATGACGATGTTAATTGTTATGAGCTGTTGATTGGTATACATGGATATTGTATAGCCAGTGTGCTGAGATCGATTTTTTCAAAGTTACTTCGAGTTGTATTATGACAGTATACTTCGTGAATTATTATTCCAAATTGGAATCAGAATCAGTAAAAGAAAGACTATTCAGAACGAAGACTATTCCGTTGTTAGAAGTTCAGTGGAGTCGTCATGACATTAAAGAAGCTACCTGAGAGACAGAATCTGATATGAGACAACGAACCCCAGAATTGTTTCGTTGACGTGAGTTTTTTCTGTTAGCTTTTGTATATCTTCTTCTTATATCTACTTTGGTATATGATATGATTACATGTGATAATTGATTGCCTGTGATTTCGGGGAAGAAATCATATATTAGGGGGGGAGAAATA
Organism: Primulina eburnea; assembly: GCF_022965805.1. Classification (NCBI taxonomy): domain Eukaryota; kingdom Viridiplantae; phylum Streptophyta; class Magnoliopsida; order Lamiales; family Gesneriaceae; genus Primulina; species Primulina eburnea. The sequence continues at coordinate 15,581,004 of NC_133111.1, forward strand.
TAAGGCCCGAGAATTTGATTACCGTGATCTGAAATGATTTGGTGATAATTGAGGTGATTATAGACGGAAAGGATTAGACCGGAAAAGACGGAAGAAAACACGAATTATGTGCGAGGACAGTACACCTCGCGCATATGCGCGACACAGATGCGTGCATATGCGCGAGATTGGCAGAGGACCTCACGCATATACGCGAAGAGTGGGCGCGCATATGCGCGAGTTGTGTGGAAGGAATTGTGCGTGACCAGAAGGTGTCGCGCATATGCGCGGCTTGTGTGCGAGCATATGCGCGAGCAGTCCATTAGCCAAGGTGCAAAACAGAACATTGGGCGCATATGCGCCGAGATAGTACGCGCATGTGCGCGAAGTGATTATTTTGACACATGCCGAGACAGTAGGTATCGCGCATATGCGCTGGGCTGGGGATGCGCGAGGCATGCGGAACAAAAACTCGACACTTGGTTTCACCATGCAACATGTATATGTATATATATATATATATATAAGGAACAAGCAATTCATTTTCTCAGAAAAGAAAGGAAAGGAATGAGAAATCCTTACGCCTTTATATTTCGATCCGTCCGTTAGATTTTGAATCTGAGTACAGTACTGAGTTCCTAGCGACGACATCTATAACAGGACGTAAGTTTTATTGAATTTTGATATCGTTTGAAATTATGATATTAGGGGAATTGTGATTTGACTGATATATTGTGTTCTGGGTATACTGATCAGTATATAATTGAAGTCAGATCGAAGAACGGACTGATTATATAAATGTTTTGATTTTTAGAGTTGATATGATCAAGATTATACAGATTTGCGATTGTTATCTATTATTATTGAAGATTATGATTCGTATTGATATCGATTATGAGTTGCGGTATTATATCTGTGATGTTGAGATTGACGGGGTTATCAAGACTGTATTGTTACGCCGTCGAAATATCAGTAGATTGATTTTGATCAGATTCAGTATTGATTGAGATTATATCATGATATCGTTGATATGGATCAGATTATGTTTGATTTGAGTATTGATCGAATTGAGTTATACATTGATACAATGTATTCGATATTGTGATTTCCAGATTGATTTGACAGGCAGTGAGTTCGAGACTTCGACGGAGTCAGATCGACGGAACGAAACGAAAGGTATAAATTGATGTTGATTCGGGATTGCACAACTCGAGTTCGATTTGACTTGAGTTTCCCTAAAGCACATACTTTACCTTATTGCATTGATATTTGCAATTAAATGAGATTGATATCTTTGATCTATTGATTTATGTAGTGAGTCATAGGCAGATGCGCCTAGTCGTAGACGATTGACCTCGTGACAGGGGTACCTGATAGTGATGGAATTGTCACTGGGCCCATTGCACATTGTCACAGAGGTTTGGCAGGATATTCCAGGGCTGATATGCCTAGATGATTGGCCGATATGCCAGGGCGAATGTGCCTAGTCTGTGACGGATAGGTCAAGACACCGGATGTTTGGTCATATCGAAGAGGATAGAATTGGAGTTTCTTCTATTAATGATATTCGATATGGAAAGGACCAAAGTCCGTGAATAAGAACGTACCACCACCCCGATCGGGAGTGTAGGTGGGTGTATGTTCTTGTTCAGATCGGGATCCCTAAATTAGGATGAGTCGAGTCAGAGTATAAGAATCACGGAGTGTGATTCAGAGTTTGTATTGATTCATGTTTCTGATTTTGATACATGTTATGAATATTTATCTCATGTTTTTTATATCTGTTTATATGAAATGCATGTATACACGATTTATACTAGGAATGTAATTCTCACCGGAGTTATCCGGCTGTTGTTTTGTTTGTATGTGTGCATGACAACAGGTGGGACAGGATCAGGAAGAGGATGAGAGATTATAGTTAGCGTGGAGATCTGGGCCCAGAAGCAGAATATGATTCAGCACTTGATGTATAGATGTTGAACCTAGTTGACATAGAGATATGTAGTACATGACTTGTACTTTTATATTGACATGTATATCCGATAGATTACATTACGTTTCCGCATTTATATTTTTTAAAAAAATAAATTTAGTCCCACTTTCCTTAATTGTTATATTCGACATTAATAATGATTAAGACATGAATTAGCGTCCGGGTCCCCACAAGTTAGAGCACCTATCTACATGCTCGGATATCACAATGTCCCCTACCAATAAAACATGGTACTCACATCGCAGATACTAGTCTCAAACTCGAGCGGCCTATATCCTTCTTAGTGGCGGCTGAATCGACTATGAACTGTTTAGATTATACAGTATTCCAAATATGAGTTTCATGATACTCATCATATGAGCATCTCATATTCTTTCTACTATTTGTATATTCAAGGACTTTATCTATGCAACTAGCATGAGTATACAGATAAAGATGTGCCAAAACAAAAATTTCAAATACTATTAAAATAAAGATTGTTTATACATAAAGTTTCATTGTGAACACTCGGCCAACACTTGGCTCGACGGGCACCTACTCTAACAGTGACATCGTCGGGGAAGACATCGGGAAATTCTCTAAAAACTGGTACATCAGATATCGACGGGGTGGGTGCATCAGGTGCTGAAATGATACTAGCCAAGAATGCCTGATACCCCTTATGAATAAGTTTCCATGCCTGCATGCAAGAGATCATGCGAGGGAAACTTCTCCACCTATCCGACTCAAAAATAAATTGCTCTATGTCCAACGGTCTTAACAACACTGATTTTTTTCTGAAAATCAATATGAACTATGTTCTTCGTCAGCCAGTTCATCCCTAGAATAACATCAAATTCTAGAATTGGCAACACAATCAGATCAGCATAAACTAAGTGTCCCTATAGTTCAAGATCGATATATCTGACCACGCTAGTAGCTGATAACTCCTCTCCTGATGGGACTGTCACAGATTGGCTCACGTCGAGTACAACGGACATGACATCCAAATAATTAGCGAACATCTCCAAGATAAAAGAGTGAGTGGCCCCGGAATCTAACAAAGCATTCATGGCCACTTTCTTTATGAAAATGTTTCCTGAGGATGTGAGCACACACAAAAACTTATATCCCAAAAACACAAATCTTAACCTCATGCATAGTTGAAAATTTCTATCCAAAGTCTCCCAAAATACGAAAGCAACATACTAATATTCCCAAGTAAAATTCGAAGCATGCATGACCAAAAGTAAATATTGTTCTGAATTAAATAGCTTACCAGTCAGTAGAGTCGTGTATGTGTTGGCCTCCTCAGCATGCATGGCGAACACTCTGGAAATTCTTATTAAACTGTTGTTGTTGTGAGGGTTGTTGCTGGGGTGCCTGATAGGGCCTTTTGCCGGGTTTGTCATTCTCGATGTCTTTCTGGTCATGTTCAGCCGCAAAGGCTCTAGATAGAACAATGGAATAGGTGGTAGGACCAGCAATTATAACATCACGGCACAAGATCGGTCGTAAACCATCAACGAAATGCCTCAGCTTCTTCCGGGCATCATTCGCAATTAGGGGTACGAAGTGACACTCCCTCTCAAACTTCCTTACAAACTCTGCTACACTGCTGTCTCCCTGTCGCAGAGTCATTATCTCCCTGGTCAGGCGGGAGTGTACTTCCTCAATGAAGTACTTGGAGTAGAATACTTCCTTAAAACCATCCCAAGACAGGGTCTGCAAATTCACCGACACAGACGCGCTCTTCCACCATAGCTTGGCGTCCCCTATCAACAAAATGGTGGCACATCTAACTCTGTCTGAATATTGCAGCTCCATGAAAGCGAAAATAACCTCGATGGACTTAATCCATCCCTCAGATATCATAGGGTCAGTAGTCCCCGATAACTCTTTTGGGTTCATCCTCCTGAACCTCTCATATACTGCCTCTAGCTTAGGACTCGCCCATGTATCAACTCCGGTATTTTTTCTCACAAACTTTGCAAAGAACTGAGTCTAATCTGCAAGCATCTGTGCCTGAATATCTGACGGAGGGCCAGGAGGAGTGGCCATCGCCTCATCTCGAGCCTCTCTGTTCTCTTCACCTGCTCCTTGTGCAATAATATGTCTAGGAGGCATAATGTTCCAAAATTTACCCAACACGTAAACCAACATGCAAGAATGCAAGTACGTAATATCCATATCATAAGATGCACGTAAATCAAATTTAAACATGTACATGTTAAAATCATGACTTTGATGCTTACTACATTAAGGAATTTTAAAACTTTTAAACTTACAGACTTGAGGCGTGACTTCGTGAGCTTCTCGCAACCGGCAGTAAGCATAACTGTAACGTCCCGAAAATTTAAAAGTCCACGTGAACCACATGCATGCAAATTATTAAATTTCTTTAGTATTTATTAAATTATTTTAAAGCATAAAATGCATGTTTATTTTATTAAATTGTGTCAAATTATTTTTATACATTATGATTGCATAATAGGATTTATTTCATGAAATTTTAAAGGTTCATGCATTATAGATTTTTAAATTTCATTTCGCGCTCAAACGAGGATCGGATACCGGAGAATTTTCAGGAAAAATTATTTTATTACACGATTAATTTTTATTACTTAATATAAGATGTTTTAAAGATGTTTTTCATGAATTAGAATTTATTGGATATTTTTATCCGTTTGATTTTAATTTTTAACGATACATAAATTTTATCGAATTGGGAGAATTTTTTAGGGTTCGGTTAATAATTTCAAAAACTTTCCAATACGAAATATTTTTCGGGAGTGTGTTTAGATTTAATGGGCATATTTTTAAGCTTATTCATCTTAAAACCTTTTTATTTTAATTGAAGGTCATTAGCACATATATTAATTAACATAAACTATACTTAAACTAAACCTAAACTACCCCACCTCATAATAGCCGACACCCTCACTCCCACCAGCCTTTATTCTTGAAAAACACCAACCGACACTTCCCTCCAATCATCAACTTTCTAGTGACTTGCTGCTTCAAAGCTTTCGGTGGTACCATTTCTCCTTCAAGCAAAGAGTCTCTTCGGTGGTTGGCTCCTCTATCATTGTCCAAGAAATTTCACCAAGGCACGCTAAGTATCTCCATTCTCTCAGTTTCTTTCAGCAGCAACATCAAGGAGCTTCGACCTTGGCTTGTTCTTGCGTTAAAACTCTCCCGGTGTCTCCCTCGTCTCGTTTTTGTTCATCAAACATCAAAGGCACACTTTGTATCCTTCTTTCTGCATCATTCACACCATTATATGCTGTTACATGTGTGCTCGCATATGAAAAATGTTTAAACCCGTTGTTGCTTCGTTTATGCTTCGTCTTATTCATGTAAAACCGTATTTTATGCATTTAAATCACGTGTTTGATGTTTGGGTGAAAGGGGCTGCTGCCGATCTTGGGTCATAAGGAGCTGTTCATGTCGAGGGTTATGTTAGAATAACCTGAGAGAGTCTCGGTTCAGGTCTATGCAGGGAAAAGCCGTTCCTTCGGGCGCTAGTGCATGCTTAAGGGCTAGATCGAGGATGGGTTCGGTCTCGGCTGTGCAAGGGCATCCCGAAACCTGGAACAGATCGTGAGGGGTCTGAACCACGGTCAAGGGAGGTTTGAACAAAGCTGGGACGAGGAGGAGAGTCGCTTGAGCGTTGGGAATGGAGTGAGGATAGAGAGCACTACGTGAGGAACAAGGGTTGTGTGAGTTGCGAGAGGCTGTAGACCTGGTGTAGCTGTCGTGGGGTTGTAGGCTCGTGTCTATTAAGTCCAGCAGGGTTCATTAGGGTCCCTAATGGTGCACCATAAAGTTCGGTTAAGTGTTAGAGAAGCAAGAACCAAAATAGTTAAGATATAAATTTATGTGGGTTTGGTTTGAAAGTTTCTGTACGTGGCTTGTGCAGGAATTATGGGACTCGTTTAAGCTTAGTTTAGGAGGTTCATTAGAGTCCTAATGGTGAGCAATAACGATCAATTAAGTGCTGGAGAAGCTAGGACTAAAACATTTATGAGTTGGGGCCATGTGTTGGAAGATGATTATACAAAGTGGGTGCTGAGAATTCCAGCAGCTCGCTGGCTCCTGATTCGATGGTTTTAGGATCTGGTTTTGGGGTTTTTAAGAGTTTTTAGATGCGTATTAGGTATGGTAAAAAGTTGGGGATAATTCGGTTAAGTTTAGGTTCGATTCGGGTTAAAATCGGGACTCCGGTCCAAGTTTTAAAAAGAATTGGTTAATTTATGAAATGGACTCGAATTTACGTCTAAGAATGATTTTAAATATGTTTTGGGATATTTTTAGGAGTTTGGTAAGTTTCAGAGCAAAATAAGGAGTTTTGGATTTATCCGGGATTTAATCGCCGTACGAAACATTAATTAAAGAATTAATTGAAACGCATAGATTTAAGCTTAATAAAATTATGGAAAATTATATTTAAGTTCAAATAATTATTAGAATTCTAAGTTTTTAATTTGGAAATTTTATGCTAAGGTTTGGTTTAATACGGGATTAAAACGCATTAAGATGTTATATTTAAGGATTAATTTAAAGGTCATCTATTTAAGCCAAATAAAAATATGGGAAAATTCTTGTAGGCTTAAATAATTCTTTGGCACATGTTAGAGTCAATGAAATTAAGAAAAGGTCACAAACGTGAAATTTTACGTCTAAGGGCAAAACGGTCATTTTTGGGGTTCCAGGCAAAATGGACATTTTGCACCCGAGGTGAGATTTTGGTCTTGGCAGCGCCCTGAGCACATCTTATCATGATTTAAATGTTTATGCATCACGTTCATGATTTTTATGTAATTACGATAAATACGTTGCATGCTTGGTTTAAAGGAAAAATTACGTATATGCATGATTTTATTAAGTGATGAATGTGATGACACGTTTTGAAGGAAGTGATTTAGTTGTGACTAATACGATGACACGATGACATGATGATATGATTGGAGATATCGTGAGGGAAAAGCCTCAGAGGGAGCCCGTTTACGGGAGAAGGCCCCAGAGGGAGCCCGACGATCGTATTTCCATTGACATGATATGATGATATGATAGGCCAAGGCCCAGTTGACGGGTGAGAGTGTCGCTGGTGTCCCCGCCGTCCAGTACTGTGGTTATACGTAGATGGATCCATCGACTAACATGATGACATGATGATACGAAAGTCACAGCTAATGAACTGAATTCAATTAAAAAGAAAATGTATACGTATATGATGACATGAAATGACATGATTTTACACGATATGATTTTACACGACACGTATACGTATATGATGACATGAGATGACATGATTTTAATACGATATGATTTTACACGACACGAACGTATATGATGACATGAGATGATATGATTTTACACGATATGATTTTTACACGACACGTTTACGTATATGATGACATGAGATGACATGCTATGATTATTACCATTTTTTTGAAAGGATACGTTTACATATATGATTTTTACTGCTGACACGAATGCTTTTAAGTTCATGAAAAGATATATTGAGTATGATATCTTTCACTGCTGTGTGCTACGTATATGTACTTGTTATTCCTGGTACAGGTGTGTTGAGTCTTTAGACTCACTAGGCGTGTGTGATGCAGGTGAGCTTAATGATGAGGAGACTGGAGGTGCCGAACTCTGAGTAGTCAGAACTGGTGCGGTGACACGACCCGAGGACCACACGTTTTCCGCGCATTTATGATTTTATGATATTGAGAGGAGATGAAAATTTTCCACGTTTATGATTTGGATGTTAGGATTTTTACTCGCTTATTTCCCATTATAATTTTTATTGGCAAATGCTTATGAGTATTTTTAAATGATATTTTCAGTATGACAGCATGCCTATTTTTATGTTAAAATAAATATGATTATTTTAAAAGATGAGTTTGATTATTTTTAAACGACGCTATTTTTATGGTCGAATATTTAAGATCATTTTAAATGTTATTTCGAAAATGCGAGCTTTTATTTTTTAAAAAAAATATCCAGTAGAATTTTAAAAATGAGTGAGACGTTACAGTTGGTATCAGAGCAAGGGTCCTGTATAGGGTTGTGCCACCGCCAGCTTCTGTCGCTCAGTCTTCAAGCCTCAAGTCTGTAAGCTTTTATGATTTAAATGATTTACTCTTATCACCTACATGTTAACATGATTTACGCTTGATGATAATCTACAGTATATGTTTAACTGCTTTTATGATTTAAGGATCTACTATTTTAAAAATCAAATTTAAATTGCACGTTGGTTACGTTTGGAATTGGACGTGTCTAAGAATTCGAATATTGGGCTTTAGGAGAGGTTGATAATGATTTGACTATATTTATTTTTAGGTCAGTAGTATTGATATCCTCTTTATGGGTCATAAGTTAAATCTGACAATTTTGAATGCTTTTGGGACTTGTAGATTTTCTAAGAAAATACCGATGGTTCTTGGTTGCTAGTTGAATTAATTTTTTTGGATTCCATGTAAGGATTAATGATTTGAAAACTACGACGATCTTTGGAAGTATAAAAACGTAGAATTTATTTAGGATGCATGCTCTACCTAGTGAGACCTAAGGATTGAATTGCATGGATTGAGAATTTTAAGGAACTAATTGTATTAACCAATAATTTGAGGACCTAAGTGCAACAATAAAATTCTAAGGGACTATTTCGAATTTACAAAACTTTGGGATTTTTAATTTTTAGTTTTAAGAATTTTAATGTTAATGAGGACAAGTGAAAAAAAAATTTATGGGGACAAAAATACAAATTTCGAAGAGTTATAGAGCCAAAATTATAATCCTCGAGAATTTTAAGGATCAAATTGCAAATTTTGAGGATTAAATTTGAACTTTTGAAGAACACTTGGGTAAAATCAGTAATTTTTGAGGTTATGAGAATTGATCTTGGGTCTAATAATCTTAATATTATTGAACTTTATGTTACGATAAACCAATAAAATGGAATTAAGTACGCCAAGAAATTATGGGTAATTGTGGAATTTCCTAAATTAAGGACAAATTGGATAATTTTTTAGGAAATTAAGAGTTAATTTTGTAATTTTTAAGAAATTCGGGGACTAGTTTAGCAGTAAGTGAGAATTGAATGATTTAAATGATAGGAAATTTTGATGATTTAGAATTGAAGGGATATTTGGTATCTTGAGATATCTGTGTTATGTAAGAAATTGTAATCAAAGACATTGTAGGATGAATCAATATGGGACTTGAAAATTTAAGTGTTAGTGAAATAATGTTGTGACAAATTAAGAATTTAAAGTGATGATAATTTAAGGTGAAGTTGATCAGTTAGTTAAGTTATAAGAGTGGACGTTGAGCTAACAACATTTTGGGAACTTAAGTTTGATGTATCATAAGGTTTAATCATGATATTATGAGTTAAATTTATACCTTTGTTGGAATTTGATTTTTCTAGAAAGTTGGGTACGATTGATGGTTAGGCTACTCGATAGACACATGTAAGAATCGAGATAGAAACCTTGTCTTGAGAAATTTTTTTGTAAGTCATTAAGAAACTTGAGAATAAGTGGTTATGTGTGTTGGAATTATGTTATCTAATACTATTTAGGTTGCGTAAGCTTGAATTTTAAGTTTATTAATTAAGTGTTCGTACGGAATATTTTGGGGTGAAATAAAAACAAAAAAAAGGAATTCGCGGTATTCAGCATAGGTTACCAAGGAACGAATATTTAGATTCTTATCGAGTAAGAAATCTAAAATCTTGATGTGAGAATTCTAGAACTCTATGTGTTATAAGCGTAGTTAATTTATTAGAGTTAGCCTAAGACCACCATGGGATAACTTATTAAGTTTATATGCTAGAATTAATTAAGCATTAAGGATACATAAGGATACGACATTCGTTTCAATGAGGAAAGTCCAAGGGTCTTAGGCTTCAACTCTATTGTAATTGGGAAGGGAATATTTTAAGCATGCAACTGATGCGATAAGGGTTTTACTAATTAGGTAGAAGATCGATATTGTATAATTGGGTTTTATGGATTAACATTATTCGAGGTTTAAGAATTACAACAATTTTACATCCGAGATGTAATTATAAATAATAAGTTACGTAAGTTTGTTCCGTAAGATAAATATTCGAATCAAGGATCTTAGGCTAATATTATTATGGGGTTGAGATAAATTTTAACTTTTAAGTTTCTTATCGAGGATATGTATCGATCAGTAAATTTTGGTGATAAGGTTTCTTAGGGTGAACTGCATAAATACAAATGTCATAGATCAATGAACATTATGGGTATAGTATAAGAAAAGTAAGACGCAATAAAAATTAGGACTATCATTTCTAATATTGGGAAGTTTGAGACCATAGTAGAATAGAACTAAATCACCCTAAGTCATTTTGATTTGTGATTCGAAATCGAGAATTTTGGTAGGCAAATATTATTAGGATTGAGGATGTAAGGACATCTTAACATTTATTTTATCAGAGTAGCACAGTGGAAGCGTGGAATATTGGGATTCTAGAATTAAGAGTCTAAATTTTTTTGTTTATTGAGGATAAACGAATTTCGGGGACGAAATTCAATTTAAGGGGAGGAGATTGTAACGTCCCGAAAATTTAAAAGTCCACGTGAACCACATGCATGCAAATTATTAAATTTCTTTGGTATTTATTAAATTATTTTAAAGCATAAAATGCATGTTTATTTTATTAAATTGTGTCAAATTATTTTTATACATTATGATTGCATAATAGGATTTATTTCATGAAATTTTAAAGGTTCATGCATTATAGATTTTTAAATTTCATTTCGCGCTCAAACGAGGATCGGATACCGGAGAATTTTCAGGAAAAATTATTTTATTACACGATTAATTTTTATTACTTAATATAAGATGTTTTAAAGATGTTTTTCATGAATTAGAATTTATTGGATATTTTTATCCGTTTGATTTTAATTTTTAACGATACATAAATTTTATCGAATTGGGAGAATTTTTGAGGGTTCGGTTAATAATTTCAAAAACTTTCCAATACGAAATATTTTTCGGGAGTGTGTTTAGATTTAATGGCCATATTTTTAAGCTTATTCATCTTAAAACCTTTTTATTTTAATTGAGGGTCATTAGCACATATATTAATTAACATAAACTATACTTAAACTAAACCTAAACTACCCCACCTCATAATAGCCGACACCCTCACTCCCACCAGCCTTTATTCTTGAAAAACACCAACCGACACTTCCCTCCAATCATCAACTTTCTAGTGACTTGCTGCTTCAAAGCTTTCGGTGGTACCATTTCTCCTTCAAGCAAAGAGTCTCTTCGGTGGTTGGCTCCTCTATCATTGTCCAAGAACTTTCACCAAGGCACGCTAAGTATCTCCATTCTCTCGTTTTCTTTCAGCAGCAACATCAAGGAGCTTCTACCTTGGCTTGTTCTTGCGTTAAAACTCTCCCGGTGTCTCCCTCGTCTCGTTTTTGTTCATCAAACATCAAAGGCACGCTTTGTATCCTTCTTTCTGCATCATTCACACCATTATATGCTGTTACATGTGTGCTCGCATATGAAAAATGTTTAAACCCGTTGTTGCTTCGTTTATGCTTCGTCTTATTCATGAAAAACCGTATTTTATGCATTTAAATCACGTGTTTGATGTTTGGGTGCAAGGGGCTGCTGCCGATCTCGGGTCATAAGGATCTGTTCATGTCGAGGGTTATGTTAGAATAACCTGAGAGAGTCTCGGTTCAGGTCTATGCAGGGAAAAGCCGTTCCTTCGGGCGCTAGTGCATGCTTAAGGGCTAGATCGAGGATGGGTTCGGTCTCGGCTGTGCAAGGGCATCCCGAAACCTGGAACAGATCGTGAGGGGTCTGAACCACGGTCAAGGGAGGTTTGAACACAGCTGGGACGAGGAGGAGAGTCGCTTGAGCGTTGGGAATGGAGTGATGATAGAGAGCACTACGTGAGGAACAAGGGTTGTGTGAGTTGCGAGAGGCTGTAGACCTGGTGTAGCTGTCGTGGGGTTGTAGGCTCGTGTCTATTGAGTCCAGCAGGGTTCATTAGGGTCCCTAATGGTGCACCATAAAGTTCGGTTAAGTGTTAGAGAAGCAAGAACCAAAATAGTTAAGATATAAATTTATGTGGGTTTGGTTTGAAAGTTTCTGTACGTGGCTTGTGCAGGAATTATGGGACTCGTTTAAGCTTAGTTTAGGAGGTTCATTAGAGTCCTAATGGTGAGCAAAAACGATCAATTAAGTGCTGGAGAAGCTAGGACTAAAACATTTATGAGTTGGGGCCATGTGTTGGAAGATGATTATACAAAGTGGGTGCTGAGAATTCCAGCAGCTCGCTGGCTCCTGATTCGATGGTTTTAGGATCTGGTTTTGGGGTTTTTAAGAGTTTTTAGATGCGTATTAGGTATGGTAAAAAGTTGGGGATAATTCGGTTAAGTTTCGGTTCGATTCGGGTTAAAATCGGGACTCCGGTCCAAGTTTTAAAAAGAATTGGTTAATTTATGAAATGGACTCGAATTTACGTCTAAGAATGATTTTAAATATGTTTTGGGATATTTTTAGGAGTTTGGTAAGTTTCAGAGCAAAATAAGGAGTTTTGGATTTATCCGTGATTTAATCGCCGTACGAAACATTAATTAAAGAATTAATTGAAACGCATAGATTTAAGCTTAATAAATTTATGGAAAATTATATTTAAGTTCAAATAATTATTAGAATTCTAAGTTTTTAATTTGGAAATTTTATGCTAAGGTTTGGTTTAATACGGGATTAAAACGCATTAAGATGTTATATTTAAGGATTAATTTAAAGGTCATCTATTTAAGCCAAATAAAAATATGGGAAAATTCTTGTAGGCTTAAATAATTCTTTGGGACATGTTAGAGTCAATGAAATTAAGAAAAGGTCACAAACGTGAAATTTTACGTCTAAGGGCAAAACGGTCATTTTTGGGGTTTCCAAGGGCAAAATGGACATTTTGCACCCGAGGTGAGATTTTGGTCTTGGCAGCGCCCTGAGCACATCTTATCATGATTTAAATGTTTATGCATCACGTTCATGATTTTTATGTAATTACGATAAATACGTTGCATGCTTGGTTTAAAGGAAAAATTACGTATATGCATGATTTTATTAAGTGATGAATATGATGACACGTTTTGAAGGAAGTGATTTAGTTGTGACTAATACGATGACACGATGACATGATGATATGATTGGAGATATCGTGAGGGAAAAGCCTCAGAGGGAGCCCGTTTACGGGAGAAGGCCCCAGAGGGAGCCCGACGATCGTATTTCCATTGACATGATATTATTATATGATAGGCCAAGGCCCAGTTGACGGGTGAGAGTGTCGCTGGTGTCCCCGCCGCCCAGTACTGTGGTTATACGTAGATGGATCCATCGACTGACATGATGACATGATGATACGAAAGTCACAGCTAATGAACTGAATTCAATTAAAAAGAAAATGTATACGTATATGATGACATGAAATGACATGATTTTACACGATATGATTTTACACGACACGTATACGTATATGATGACATGAGATGACATGATTTTAATACGATATGATTTTACACGACACGAACGTATATGATGACATGAGATGATATGATTTTACACGATATGATTTTTACACGACACGTTTACGTATATGATGACATGAGATGACATGCTATGATTATTACCATTTTTTTGAAAGGATACGTTTACATATATGATTTTTACTGCTGACACGAATGCTTTTAAGTTCATGAAAAGATATATTGAGTATGATATTTTTCACTGCTGTGTGCTACGTATATGTACTTGTTATTCCTGGTACAGGTGTGTTGAGTCTTTAGACTCACTAGGCGTGTGTGATGCAGGTGAGCTTTATGATGAGGAGACTGGAGGTGCCGAACTCTGAGTAGTCAGATGTGAAGGCCCTAAAACTCCTTGCTTGAAAATTTGCGGAAAATTAAAAATTTTCTTTTTTAAAAATAACTGAAATTGCCTCGTTCATAATTAAACTGATAAACAAAGTCAAAGTTTAAAATATCGCAGCGGAAGAAAATAAAGTTGCCAAAAATCACAATTTAAAAAAATTCCAACGACTGATAAAAATATTGTTTGAGAATTAAAATAGCAACTGCTGCACTGAGGTCCTCGGGTGCCACTACTGTCGACCCAAGCTGGCTCACCGGTCCCCGCCCTCGGCCCTAGCCTCATCAACACCTACAACAATCAAGTCTAGTGAGCCTAAAGACTCAGCATGCATATATCGCAGGTAACGAATAAAATCTGAAGTAAAATATACATGGGGTAAAATATCATGTCATGAGGCATACTGAAAATGATCTGTAATCATGCTGAAATTAAAATGATCTGAGCAATTATAATACGTGCATAACTGAACTGATAATCATAGTAAAAATATTTGCTCCTTGGAGCCTGTACTGAAATAACTGGTAAAATTTTCTGTTGAGATTATGTTTTACGCCTGTGGCCACTGCACTAAGCTGAACTGATCGGTAACTGACTACCGGGGAGCCTGGAACTGAGCTGGCGGTCACTGAAGACCCGATGGTACCAACCTGAACTGAGCGGTCACTGGTGACCTGATGGTACCAACCTGAACTGAGCGGTCACTGGCGACCGTAAAAATAATGCTCCCACATAGTGAATGAACCACAAGCCATATCGCATAAATCTCAAAAATAATCATTTTCTGTTTAATGCACGTAATATAATTAAATCGCATACTGAAATATCTTGTATTAAAATCATGTACTTGCGATATTTAAAAATATCTATATGGCTTGATTGAAGGGTGAAAGAAGATATAAACATGCCTTGGTTTGTTTTGACAGAAAACAAACGAAATACTGACGCGGCGCGGTGGAGACGGAGTGCTCTTCACTTTCTCACTTAATTCCTTTAAATTGAGCATGCACCATAATTATTATAATAGCGTAAAAATCGTAAACGTGATACATGAACATTTAAAAATAATATGATTTGTGCTCAGGGCGCTGCTAGGACTAAAATCTCACCCCGGGTGCAAAATGACCATTTTGCCCCTGGAAACCCGAAAATTATCGTTTCAACCCTGGGCCTCTAAAATTTACCCGAAGCTCACCAAACTCCTTAAAATATTCCAAAACATTATTAAAAGTATTCCTAGACGTAAATTCGAGCCCCTTTTTCAACTTACCCGATTTGTTTTAAAACTCGAACCGGGGTGCCGGTTTTAACCCGAAACAACTCGAAACTTAATCAAACTTTTTCCCAACTTTTTATCATATTTTAAAAACACTATAAGGCTCTTAAACATGATCAACAGATCCCAATTTCATCGGCAGATAAATTCAGAAAATGCCAAAAGTTTCGGCCTTACTCTATATGGCACCCTATCACCCTCTTCTTCTCCTAACTCAATCTCCTAGCTTACTCGACGGCATCAGACATGGTTCGGCCTCCCCTAGACCAACCTTGGACTTCCCTAGAACCCATGAAATCACGGCTGCCCACCCATGCAAGCCGCAGCCCCACACCAAAAGCCAAACTACCGAGACGCACAAAACGAGCATCACTTCCAAGGAAATAAACTCTCGATCCAACAGCCTACAGCCCCAGCCCCATCTCCCAGTCCTCGAAACCACATCTTGACATCACGCTCAGTGCCTTCCCATTCCAGAACATCAGCCCCTTACATCACAACCAGAACACGCGACTTGGATGCCAACCAAACAAAGTTTTCATGTCAAATGATTTCGAATATTAATGCATCACACAGATCGAAACTTTTGCATACAAATACATATATTACAGCCTACTATTCGTGTGCATGATGAGAGAAGGAGCATACAAACGTGCCTTGATTAAATAGTTGATGTACAAATGCTCGAAGGGACACGAGGCGGGGAGAAAAGCTTGAGCTTGGAGGAAAAATGGAGCACCGAAACCTTGCTGCTGGAATTCACGAAGGAGGAGAATGATTGGAGGTGGTGTGCGGCTGAGTGGGGGAGTGAATTAGGTTTGGTGGGGTGCTTAGGGAATAATTAGATATTATTTAAATGGTTAACAAGTATATTAATAGGCCTTAACTTGCTAATTAAAATTTTAAAAGAGTTTCAAGCCCAATAAGCTTAAAAGTAGGCCCATTAAATCCAAACACACTCCCGTCAAATATTTCGTGTTTGAAAGTTTTGAAAATAATAGCCGAACCCTTAAAAAGTCCCCCGATTCGCTAAAATTTACGTACCGATTAAAAATAAAATCTTATGGGTAAAAATACTCAAAAATTCCCATTTTTGAAAAATACACTTAAAACTCTCTAAATTAATTTATAAAAATAATTCGTGAAATAAAAATAAATTTCCTGAAAATTCTCTGGTCTCCGATCCTCGATCGAGCGTGAAATGCAACTTAAAATTCTAATGCACGAACTTTTAAAGTGTAATGAAATGAACATGCTATAATACCACTTTTAATTTATCTCAATACTCCATCTCCGGTCCGGCCTCACTTATTTAACTGAAAAAGTAACAATTACTACTGCGTAAAATAAATAAATTTAAAGAAACACAATTTAATACTCATGCAATGAAAAAATCATTTTAATTTAAATCCTAGGAATTATGCATGGTTTATACGTAGTCTAAGTTACGGGACGTTACAATCTCTCCCCCTTAAATTGAATTTCGTCCCCGAAATTCGCTTATCCTTGATAATCACGAAGTTTAAACTTAGTTCTAATATTCCAATATTCCACGCTTCCGCTGCGCTACTCTGATAAAATAATTGTTGTGATGTCCTTACGTTTCTTCAATCCTAATTAAATTGCCTAACAAAATCTCGTTTCCGAATCGCAACTTAAAACGACTTATAGTAACTTAGCTCTATTTTCTATAACCTCGAATTTCAACTTTTCTCAAAATTACCAATATTAGAAATGACAGTCCGAATTTTATTGCGTCTTACTTTTCTTATAGTGTACCCGTGATGTTCATTGATCTCTTACATTTGTATTTATGTATTTCACTCTAAGAAACCTTAGCACCAAAATTTACTGATCGATTCATATCCTCGATTATACGCTTAACTGTTAAACCTTATCTCAATCTCATAATAATATTAGGCTAAGTTTCTTGAATCGAATCTCTATCTTACGGCACTAAAAATATCATGCATAAAAATTTTCTTGAAACTTAAGCGATTTTTGGGTTATTCCACCGCACAGTCCGAGCCAACTCACTGATCCCAGCCTCTCGTCCCCTCATACTCGTCCTCACCTGCATTGATCAAGTTTAGTGAGTCTAAATACTCAACATGTATAAACTGAGAATAACGAATAATACGTAATAAAATTCACATGCATTTTAAAGTAGTACATACGTAACTTAACTTTGAACATACTTATATAACATAGACGTGCCATTGATTCATAAATATTTTCATAAACTTACTTGCATCATAGATAATTAAACATGCATATCATCATTATTTTGTATAGAGATATGTTTCAAAGCAAGTGACACATACATAATGCGTCTGATCAGACTAAACCATAGTACTGGGCTGACAGAGATGTCCACTACCACATACATAAGATCCCATGTCATACTTTACCGGGTAGATTGGTCCCTGGTCATACTTTACCGCTTTCCAATCTTGATCAAAGCTCGGTCATACTTTACCGGGGTGGAGAGGTCCCCGGACACGTTCTCCGGCTTCTAAACCCGTTCATAATTGGTCACAAGACAATTATCATACCTCAAAAATATAAACTATTTTCTTTTGCACGTCGAATTCTATGAACCCCAGTTTTCCTCTCAACTTGAACGCGTATGTGTGTGTGTAGATATGTGTGTGTGTGGTGAGTTTAAAAGATAATTAGAGGGGGTTAATTAGTTAAATAAAAATACTAACAACTAATTAATATGCTAAATAAAATACTAATCCCCCACTAATTACTAGCACCACTTTTTTTTAATTATAAAATACACATGTGTCAAATTTTCAAGATTTAAAATCCCCAACTATTCAAATTATTATTTTTGAAAAGCTTAAAATCTCAAAATCACCTAATAAATTAAATTAGACTTTGAAATGATAAAACTTTCGTAAAAAATTTAAAATACCAATTTTCTTGACTTGAAATAAAATACCACATTATCATTAATCGCCTAAATCGTCACTAGTCTCTTTTCCTTATCCCGCATCGAATATTAGCCTGAAACATAAAATTCAAGAAAACATTTTAACGTGCATCAAATAAACACGTAATAATTTAAAATAATACAAATCATAAATCATGCATCGTTAAAAATCATTTTAAAATTAAATAAGTAATTTAAAATTTGAAATAAATGCATAGGTTTTACGTATATTGATTTTGGGCTCTACAGGAATGTTGCATGATTAAAGGAGAATCGCCTATGGTTTTCTAACTATACATGGTGAACAAGGGCTCGGTTTGTGCATGGGGGCCTGCGGTTTGGCTAGGGCTGGGCTGGACGTGGGTCAAGATGGGGAAGAGTCCTATCAGGGCTAGGACTCGAGTCCTGAGGCTAGGGAAGAGTCCACATGAAGAGGAACTCTCCTCCATGCTCGGTTATGACAGTAGGAGCCAAGGGAAGAGTCCATTAGGGTCTAGGGAGGATGGTCAGGGTCCAGGTCAAGAGGTGGTGTAGGGTGGCTCGCTGTGGCTCGACCACAACATGAGGGAGAGGCGCGCGGATCATGTTTTCTGAAGAAAGGCTCATGGCGTTAGTTCAAGGGCTTGGGCTAGGCTTGGTTGGGTCTGAACGTGGTCCGGGGTCGGTGTGGGTCAGGTGTCCTCGGTGGTGGCTTGAGTAGGAGAGTCTTAGTTGGCTAGGAGTCCTAGTAAAGGTAGAAATCTCACGTGTGAACTCGTGTCTGAGTTATAGGAATTGTGCGCGAGCTAGGGACTGGTTCGAAGGGTCAAGGTTGGTACGGATGGTACCTAGGTGGATTGGCTAGGGTCTGGCTTGAGGTTGCTCGACCGTGGCTCGAGAAAATAGAGAGATGGCACTGTGGTCTTTGTTAAGGGTCAAACTCTCGAATTTAATGAATAAAATTCGAACCATAGGTCCACGGGGGTGGTTCATGGCTCACTAGGACAGTTTAGATAATTAAAAGTCTATATTTAAAGTTTAGGAAGAAAATATTAAGTTTTGAATTAATGTGAGAATTAAACGACTCACGAATATTTAAATAAGAATTTAATGAAAAGTTTCGAATTAAGCTGAATAAAATTATGAAAAACTAGATTTAAGCTTAATAATTATTTGGTATAAGTGCATGTCATTAAAAGCAAGAAAAAGTCAAAATCGAGAATTTTTATGTCTAGAGCCAAAACAGTCATTTTACACTTGGATAATAAGTAAAAGCTTGGCAGCGTCCCGAAGGATCAGAACGCATGTTAAAGGATATCTTGCGATGTTTAAAATGAAAATATGAGATTTTATGATTTATGGTAAAGCTATGCAATTTTTACTATAAAATGTTATTTTTGAAAAGTAATGATATAAAATGTTATTTTTGAAAAGTAATGATATTTTACGATTGTTACAGTTAAAATGTTATTTTTTAAATATGGAAAAAATAAGTAGTTTATGATTTAAAAAGGAAAAAGAAAAATATTTTGATCGATGTGAATGACTGTGACAAAAAAGATATGTGGGGGATCCGTTTTAAGAAAGAAAGGTGAACATACAATTTGTAGGGGATTTGTTTTAAGAAAGAATGGTGAACTTACAATTTTGTTGGGATGTCGTGAGGGAAAAGGCCCCACAAGGAGCCCGTTTACGAGAAAAGACCCCAGAGGGAGCCCGACGATCGTATTTTCAGAGCGGAGCCTAGTGTCTGCCTCATGAGCCGTGTGAAGCTGAAGACTGATCAGTCGATCAGAAGATAAAAGCTAGTCACATACAAGGATCAAACTTCACCTAAAATGAAAAAGATGCAAAGCTTTACGATTAAATGATTTTACGATTTTTGATTTATTTATGCTGAAAATCTATTTTAAATTAAAGTATGATTTTTAATGCATGTGATTGTAAATGTATTATTTGTTACTCATGTTTCACTTGGTTTGAATGTTGCAGGATTTGATGGTATGAGGAGGCGCTGACGCTTGAGTGGATCGAGTGTGGCAGTACACTCTCGAGGGACTTTTTTTTTCCGCACTAACTTTATATATATATTAAGGTGGACTTTTCACGTGTTGAGTCTTTAGACTCACTATGTGTGAATGATGCAGACGAGCATATCGATGAGGAGACTGGAGGTGCTAAAGACTCAGTAGACGGGGCTGGATGTGCCCACGCTAACCCCAGGACCCTATTTCTTCCGCACATCATGTTTATGAGATATGAATTATTTGGATATTGATTTTTATACGCTATCGTTTTTATATATTGATTGTTGACAAGAACTTTACACATGTTTCATATTTGATTTATTTTTAAAACATAACCTTGGCGTTGACAATTCGTTATGGATTTTATCTGCATCATTTTACTTGCTAGTTGATTAATAATATTTTAAAAATGTGAATTTTCAGCTGGATTGCATGCATGTATTTAAATATCAATTGAGTAGTAGCCTTTTCAAAAAAAAAGTGAAGCATTTTTTTTCAGTGGTAGATGTTTCAGTATTCTTGGGTTATTAAAGTTCATTCATAATGGCTTTTAAATTGCATTTCGCGCTCGAACGAGGAATGGAGACCGGGGATAATTAAGAAAAAATGTTTTTATTTAATAAAATACATAAGAAATTCGATAACTTACATGCATATCGTTCACGTGGACCTTCAGGACGTTACAAGTTTTCTTTGCAATTTCATTCAGACTATTGATTTTGCATAAAGAGATTATCAATAGCTGAAGATAATATGTAACGATCATGGGCCATTAGGCTTAACCAACAAAGTACTCGGCCCATACACACGCACCACTACTTAGGATGGTCCAGGCTCATGCCCATGCACCGCCACTCATAGAATATCCCACTCCTGGAAAGTGGTTTCTTTCGCCTTCCCAACACTTGAACCCAGGACCTCCAGGATAAGTACCTCGATTCCTAAGTGTTGATATACCAACATTTAGGAATCGAGGTACTTATCCTAGAGGTCCTGGGTTCAAGTGTTGGGAAGGCGAAAGAAACCAATTTCTAGGAGTGAGATTGTAGTGCCCAAATATAGTACACGTATAACCCATGCATTCATTTAATTATTAAATCATCTAAATTAAATTTAAATGAGTTTTGGCGATGCATGATTTATTTAAATGCATTATTTTAAATTATTTATGTTTATGGGATGCACGTTAAAATATTTTATCGAGTTTCATGTTTCAGACGATCATTCGAGGCGGGATTGAGGAAAAGACCCGGTGACGATTTTTGGCAATTGATAATGTGGTATTTTATTTTAAGTTGAGTTTGGGGGTGATTTTAAATAGTTTATTGAGTTTTAGCATTTTTAAGTCTGATTTAATTATTAGGTGATTTTATGAGTTTTAAACTTTTAAAAGTTTAGCAAGTGTGCACTTTAATTTTATTAGGAGATTTTATTTAAAGATGAGTAGAGTTAGTATTTTAACTAATTTATTATTGGAGTTAACCTTTTTAATTAGTATTGGATTAGCATGTCAATTATGTTATTTAGGAATTTTAGAGTTTTAAAACTCTTAAAGTGTAGTGGGGGTGCAATTATTTTAAATGTTGGGATTTTATTTAAGTGGGAAAAGAGTTAGTATTTTACTTAGTAGTTAATTATTTTATTAAACTAAGATTTACTCTCCCTAATTATTAAAACACACGCCACACACACACTACACACTTTTACACACACCTGTAATGCCTAAACACACACACACAAGTTCATTCTAGACTTTTATTATTTTCAAAGAGCAAAACCTAGGGTTCTTCTCCCCTTAGCAGCCACCCCCTCCTCTAGCGATTTCCAGCAGGTTTTGTCGAGTTTTATTCAAAGATTTTAGCGCCACAATCGCCCCGGATCAACCTCGCTTCTATCTCCGCTTCGGTGACGCCGCTTCGGTAACGTTTATTATCAAAAAGGCACGTATAATCTGTTCTTGCTGTGTCGATCAAGTCATATATTGTATTGCATTGTTTTTATGCGTAAAAGTTATGTATGATGTTAGTAGTTTGAGCGAATCATGAATCGGATCAATTTCGAAGGAAAATTTTTAGATCAAAAACTCGTTTTTACTGTTCATGTCAAAACTGCGATTTTTTTGTTCAGATTTTGGGAAAACTTTCAACGGCAAAAACGTATAACTTTTCGATACCTTCGATTTGATATATGATTCGAAATTTTTGGACGATAATTGAGTGAGTTATGATATTTTCCGTTCGACTGCGCAAACTGAAAATTTCAGAAAATTATGTTATTGATACGTTTCTTGAAGTTTTAAGTTGCAGGCTTCGTTGGAAATCGACGGGCGATTGTTGCTGCGTACGGGTATGTTAGTAATGATGTTAAGAGTGTTTTTTTGAGGTTACGTTTCATGTCGATAGGCACTCAAGCTAACTAGAAGTCGTAGGAAACAGTTTGATGTCAATTTCCATATTTTGGGTCGTGTGTGTCGTAGAGCGAACACTGTTGTCTTGAAACGTTTGTACAATTTGGGTTTTATGTTGCGGTATGCTAGGATGAGTCTCGAGGTGTCGGTGCATGGTCCGTATAACCGAGTCTAGAAGGATGAATATTAGGTGTTCAGAATTTTCGTAAGTTCGCGATTACAGTGGGTGCACGGACCTGTACACGGACCCTGACACGGGGTCCGTGCCTTTGTTGTCTTCTCGGCGTCTTTTTCCAGTATCTACACGGACCCCTACACGGATGAGGGCACGGGGTCCGTGCCTTTGGGTTTCACTTAGTGTCTTTTCCAGTGCCTACACGGACCCTCACCCGGACCCTGACACGGGGTCCGTGCCTTTGCTTCCTTTCAATGTCTTCTTCCAGAGTCTACACGGACCCCCATCCGGACCCGAGCACGGGGTCCGTGCCCCTTCCGTTTCCCGACACACTCTAGGCAGTATGTACACGGACCCTCTCCCGGACCCAAACACGGGGTCCGTGTACCCTTGTTTTGGGAAATATTTGTAAGTTCATTTTAAGTTTGATGTTATGGGTTAGTGCAAGGATTATTAAGGGCGTGTCGTGGCAAATCGTAGAAGGTCCTAAGGTATGATTGAGCTTGAGAGTAAGCATGTGTTTTCTATGTCTAAGCAATGCAAGTTAAGTATGAAATTCACGTTAGTAAGTTGCAGCAACGGCCCCAGTCGAAGTCCAACGAATCCCTCAACGCCAAGTAAGTATGTTGACGTGCAAGAAAACATTTTTTTTAGTTTTTGAGGTATGCTAAATGTCTTGTGACCAAATTATGTTAGGATTGGAAAGCGTTAAATTATGAACGGGGACCAATCCGCCCGTTAAATTATGAACGGGTTAGATCGTGGTTGTGAAGCGTTAAATTATGAACGTGGATCAACTGGCCTGTTAAATTATGAACAGGGATCTTATGTATGCGGCAGCGGATACGTCCCTGTCAGCCCAGTACTGTGGTATAGTCTGATCAGGCTCTTTTACGTTATGGGTCACTTGCTTTGAAACATCCTCTACGCAAAATGATGAAGTTATGTATGTTTACGTATGCAGTATGTTTATGAAAGTTTAAGTTATGGCACGTCGAAGTATGTATGTACGTATGTTCAAGTTTTAATGCGCAAGTTCAAGTTTCAAATTATGTATGTCCTATTTTAAAGTTGCATGCGACCTTATTATATAGTACTCGTTATTCCAGTTTATACGTGTTGAGTCTTTAGACTCACTAGACTTGATCGATGCAGGTGACTATGTTGAGGAGGCAGGAGGTGATGACCAAGGGGCAGGCTTGGGCTGAGTGGCAGGCTAAACCCGAGGACCGCAAGTTTATGTTTATGCAAATTTTTAAATTACTCTGATGTTTTGATTTGAACGTGAGACAGTTTCTTTTAGCAAAATTTTATTGGTGATGGATGATTGTGGGATTTATTTTTTATGAATGTTGAGTGACGACCGTATGAATGTTTTTATTTAAGAAAATTTTTACATATGTTCAAGTTTATTATGCAAGTTCAAGTTCCAAGTATGTATGTCCTATTTTAAAGTTGCATGCGACCTTAATATGTAGTACTCGTTATTCCAGTTTATACGTGTTGAGTCTTTAGACTCACTAGACTTGATCGATGCAGGTGACTATGTTGAGGAGACAGGAGGTGATGACCAAGGGGCAGGCTGGGGCTGAGTGGCAGGCTAAACCCGAGGACCGCAAGTTTATGTTTATGCAAATTTTTAAATTACTCTGATGTTTTGATTTGAACGTGAGACAGTTTCTTTTAGCAAAATTTTATTGGTGATGGATGATTGTGGGATTTATTTTTATGAATGTCGAGTGACGACCGTATGAATGTTTTTATTTAAGAAAATTTTTAATTTTTCCGCAAATTTTAAGTAGTGTAGAATACGGTTCGTTACAGTTGGTATCAGAGCGGTGTTCTTGTAAAGGGTTACGCCTACTGCCAGTCGCAAGAAGCTCTCGAAGTTACACCTCAAGTCTGTAAGTTTTAAAGTTTTGCATTATGTCATGTAGTAAGCACTAAGTCAGGATTTCAGCATGTATATGTTTTCAGTTCAAAGTACGTGCATCTTCTGTTATTGGTATTATAATCATGCATGTTGGGTTTACGTGTTGGGTAAATTATTGGAACAGTATGCCTCCGAGACGTATGGTTAACCTGGAAGCTAGGACTGAGGACATGGAGCACCGGGAGGAGGAAAGAGCCAATCCTCCGCCACCACCACCTCCCGACATGCAGGCACAGATGCTTGCAGGCATGACGCAGTTCTTCGCACAGTTTGCGGGGAACCAGGCTGCAGCAGCAGGCGCAGGGGCAAGGCCCCAACCAGAGGCCGTTTATGAGAGATTCCGGAGGATGAGTCCGAAGGAGTTTTCGGGTACCACTGACCCGATGATAGCTGAGGGGTGGATCAAATCCATCGAAGTGATTTTCGACTTTATGGAACTGACCGACGCAGATAGGGTCAGATGTGCCACGTTCCTTCTGACAGGGGATGCCAGATTGTGGTGGGAGAGTGCATCTGTGGCAGTCAACTTGCAGGTACTGCCATGGAATGGTTTCAAGGAGGTCTTTTACTCCAAGTACTTCACTGAGGAAGTACGAACCAGACTCACCAACGAGTTTATGACGCTGCGACAGGGAGACAGTAGCGTGGCGGAATTTGTGAGGAAGTTTGAAAGGGGGTGTCACTTCGTGCCCCTTATTGCGAATGATGCACCGGCAAAACTGAGACATTTCCTGAATGGTTTGCGGCCGATCTTACGCCGCGACGTCCGAGTAGCTGGTCCCACTTCTTATGCAGTCGCCGTGTCCCGAGCTTTGGCAGCAGAACAGGACCAGCGAGATATTGAGGCTGACAGGCAGGGCAAGAGGCCCTATCAGGCTCCACCGCAGCCTCACCATCAGCAGCAGAATCAGCGACCCCACTTTAAGAAACCGTATCAGGGGCCGCCAGCGAAGAAGCCTTATCATGGACCACCAAAGGGCAAGGGTCCAGTTCAGCAGCAAGGGGCGCCTCAGAAGCCCGTTGCCTTCCCCGTGTGTCCTAAATGCAATCGTCAGCACCCGGGACAGTGCTTGTATGGATCAGGCAGGTGCTTCAAGTGTGGAGCTACAGATCATATGCTGAAGGAGTGCCCGCAGTGGAAACAGCCAACCCAGGGCAGGGTATTCGCCATGCATGCACAGGAGGCGGACCCAGACACTACTTTACTTACCGGGAATATTTTCATAAAGAGATTAGCTACAACTGCGTTGATAGACTCAGGAGCCACCCACTCCTTCATATCAGAGACGTTTGCCAATCATTTAGACCTCAAGTCCATCGGCCTAGACGTGAATTTTTCGGTAGTAGTCCCATCAGGGGAAGAGCTGTTAGATACCAGTGTGGTCAGAGATATCGACCTAGAACTGCATGGCCACCTAGTGTATGCAGATTTAATCATATTGCCGATGCCAGAATTCGACATTATCTTGGGCATGGACTGGCTGACTAAGAATAGAGTTCTGATAGATTTTCAGAAGAGGTCAGTTTTAGTTAGACCGCCGGCATGGAGCAATTTCTTTTTGAGCCAGCCAGATGGAGAAGCTTTCCTCGCATGATTTCATGCATGCAGGCGAGGAGTTTGATCTCCAAGGGATGTCAGGCCTTTTTGGCTAGCATTATTTCAGCGCCTGACGTGTCCACTCCATCCTTATCAGAGGTGCCAGTAGTCAAAGAATTTCCAGACGTCTTTCCTGATGACGTCACCGGTCTTCCACCAGAGAGAGAGGTAGAGTTTGCAATCGATCTCGTGCCAGGCACAGCGCCAATCTCCAAGGCGCCATACAGATTAGCTCCAGCTGAGATGTTAGAGCTCAAACAGCAGATTCAGGAGCTCCTCGACAAAGGGTTTATCCGCCCTAGTTTCTCACCGTGGGGCGCACCAGTGCTTTTTGTGAAAAAGAAGGATGGAAGCATGAGACTGTGCATCGATTACCGTGAGCTGAACAAGGTAACGATCAAGAACAAATACCCTTTGCCTAGAATCGAAGACTTGTTCGATCAATTGCAGGGAGCCACCGTGTTCTCTAAGATAGATCTTCGATCAGGGTACCATCAGCTGAAAGTGAAGGATGCAGATGTCCATAAGACAGCTTTCAGGACCAGATACGGGCATTACGAGTTCTTAGTAATGCCGTTTGGATTGACCAATGCTCCAGCAATTTTCATGGACCTCATGAACCGAGTATTTCAGCCGTTCCTCGATCAATTCGTCATAGTATTTATTGACGACATTCTTATTTACTCGAAGAGCCATGAGGAGCACAACCAGCATTTGAGGACAGTTTTGCAGACCTTGCAGAGTCGCAAGTTATTTGCGAAGTTCAGTAAGTGTGAATTTTGGCTGCAGAAAGTTGCATTTTCGGGGCATATAGTATCCAGCAATAGTATTGAGGTGGACCCATCGAAGGTGGCAGCTGTTAAAGAATGGGTTGAGCCAAAGAACGCATCTGAAATCCGCAGCTTTTTGGGTTTAGCAGGCTACTACCGTAAGTTTATTAAGGGATTTTCGTCCATAGCAATGCCGCTCACCTCACTAACCAGGAAAAATGCAAAGTTTGTGTGGAGCGAGGAATGCCAGAAGAGCTTCGACACCTTGAAGCAAGCTCTTATTTCAGCGCCAGTGCTAGCCATGCCGACAGGGCAAGGCGAGTTTGTGCTTTATACCGATGCATCTAAGCTCGGATTAGGCGCAGTGTTGATGCAACAAGGTCGGGTCATAGCTTATGCTTCCAGACAGTTAAAGGTGCATGAGAAGAACTACCCGACTCACGATCTTGAATTAGCCGCCGTTGTCTTTGCATTGAAGATTTGGAGACATTACTTATACGGCGAGAAATGTCAGATCTTCACCGACCACAAGAGTCTCAAATACTTCTTCACGCAGAAAGAGCTGAATATGAGACAGAGAAGGTGGTTAGAACTTGTGAAAGATTACGACTGCGAGATTAGCTACCATCCGGGAAAAGCTAATGTTGTCGCAGACGCCTTGAGCAGAAAAGTGGCAGGGGTAGCTCAGTTGACAGCTCAGAGACCACTACAGTCGGAGATTCAGAAGTTTGGTCTAGAGATTTATCGTGATGGCAAGGCTCCTAGGCTGTCTAATCTGACAGTCAAATCTGATTTGCTAGACCGAATCCGAGCATGTCAGTCTACAGATGAGCAGTTACAGAAATGGAGACTGAAAGACGAAGCCAAGGGCAGTGTGTTGTACACAGTTTCAGACGGCATTGTGCGATACAGAGGTAGAATGTGGGTGCCTAGTGTTGGTTCGATCAGACAGGATATTTTGACAGAGGCACACGCATCTCCGTATTCCATTCACCCAGGAGGCACCAAGATGTACAAAGACCTTCAGTTATTGTATTGGTGGCCAGGGATGAAGCGAGACATCCGTAGGTTTGCGTCAGAATGTCTCACTTGTCAGCAAGTAAAAGCTGAACATCAGAGACCAGCAGGGTTGGTAAAGTCACTCCCCATCCCCGAGTGGAAGTGGGAGAACATTACTATGGATTTTGTGGTTGGATTACCGAGGTCAGTCAGAGGATCGAACTCCATTTGGGTTATAGTGGACCGACTCACTAAGTCAGCGCATTTTCTGCCAGTGAAGACGACTTTCTCCATGACGCAGTATGCGGATCTTTATATCCAGGAGATCGTCCGGTTGCATGGTTTCCCAGTCTCTATTGTGTCCGACAGGGACCCGAGGTTTACATCGTCCTTCTGGAAGAGCTTACATGCAGCCATGGGGACGAAGTTACTGTTCAGTACAGCTTTTCACCCGCAGACAGATGGCCAGTCTGAGCGAGTGATTCAGGTTTTAGAGGACTTGCTAAGAGCTTGCATGATTGACTTCCAAGGAAATTGGGAGTCTAGACTACCTCTAGTGGAATTCACATACAACAACAGCTTCCAAGCATCTATTGGTATGGCTCCCTATGAAGCGTTGTATGGTCGGAAGTGCAGATCACCAGTTCATTGGGATGAAGTTGGTGAGAGGACAGAACTTGGCCCAGAAATAGTTCAGCAGACTGCAGACGTGGTGGTCAAGATTCGTGACAGAATGAAGACCGCCCAGAGCCGGTAGAAGAGCTATGCCGATAAGAGAAGAAGAGACCTCGAGTTTGCCGTTGGGGATCACGTCTTCGTCAAGATAGCGCCCATGAAGGGTGTTATGAGATTTGGAAAGAGAGGCAAGTTGAGTCCGAGGTTTATTGGACCGTTCGAGATTCTTGATAGAGTTGGGACATTAGCCTATCGTGTAGCCCTTCCGCCGAATCTGGCCGGGGTACACAATGTGTTCCATGTCTCGATGCTGAGAAAATATTTGGCTAATCCTTCTCATGTTCTAAGTTATGAGCCGCTGCAGTTGACTCCAGACCTGTCTTACGAGGAGAAACCAGTCCAAATCCTAGACAGACAGGAGCGCAGACTTCGGAACAAGACGACTAAGTTGGTCAAAGTTCAATGGCTAAACCAATCGGTGGAAGAAGCCACGTGGGAGTCAGAGGCCGACATGAGACTTCGTTACCCGGAGTTGTTCGGTAAGACTTAATTTCGAGGACGAAATTTTTATAAGTGGGGGAGGAACTGTAGTGCCCAAATATAGTACACGTATAACCCATGCATTCATTTAATTATTAAATCATCTAAATTAAATTTAAATGAGTTTTGGCGATGCATGATTTATTTAAATGCATTATTTTAAATTATTTATGTTTATGGGATGCACGTTAAAATATTTTATCGATTTTCATGTTTCAGACGATCATTCGAGGCGGGATTGAGGAAAAGACCCGGTGACGATTTTTGGCAATTGATAATGTGGTATTTTATTTTAAGTTGAGTTTGGGGGTGATTTTAAATAGTTTATTGAGTTTTAGCATTTTTAAGTCTGATTTAATTATTAGGTGATTTTATGAGTTTTAAACTTTTAAAAGTTTAGCAAGTGTGCACTTTAATTTTATTAGGAGATTTTATTTAAAGATGAGTAGAGTTAGTATTTTAACTAATTTATTATTGGAGTTAACCTTTTTAATTAGTATTGGATTAGCATGTCAATTATGTTATTTAGGAATTTTAGAGTTTTAAAACTCTTAAAGTGTAGTGGGGGTGCAATTATTTTAAATGTTGGGATTTTATTTAAGTGGGAAAAGAGTTAGTATTTTACTTAGTAGTTAATTATTTTATTAAACTAAGATTTACTCTCCCTAATTATTAAAACACACGCCACACACACACTACACACTTTTACACACACCTGTAATGCCTAAACACACACACACACAAGTTCATTCTAGACTTTTATTATTTTCAAAGAGCAAAACCTAGGGTTCTTCTCCCCTTAGCAGCCGCCCCCTCCTCTAGCGATTTCCAGCAGGTTTTGTCGAGTTTTATTCAAAGATTTTAGCGCCACAATCGCCCCGGATCAACCTCGCTTCTATCTCCGCTTCGGTGACGCCGCTTCGGTAACGTTTATTATCAAAAAGGCACGTATAATCTGTTCTTGCTGTGTCGATCAAGTCATATATTGTATTACATTGTTTTTATGCGTAAAAGTTATGTATGATGTTAGTAGTTTGAGCGAATCATGAATCGGATCAATTTCGAAGGAAAATTTTTAGATCAAAAACTCGTTTTTACTGTTCATGTCAAAACTGCGATTTTTCTGTTCAGATTTTGGGAAAACTTTCAACGGCAAAAACGTAGAACTTTTCAATACCTTCGATTTGATATATGATTCGAAATTTTTGGACGAAAATTGAGTGAGTTATGATATTTTCCGTTCGACTGCGCAAACTGAAAATTTCAGAAAATTATGTTATTGATACGTTTCTTGAAGTTTTAAGTTGCAGGCTTCGTTGGAAATCGACGGGCGATTGTTGCTGCGTACGGGTATGTTAGTAATGATGTTAAGAGTGTTTTTTTGAGGTTACGTTTCATGTCGATAGGCACTCGAGCTAACTAGAAGTCGTAGGAAACAGTTTGATGTCAATTGCCATATTTTGGGTCGTGTGTGTCGTAGAGCGAACACTGTTGTCTTGAAACGTTTGTACAATTTGGGTTTTATGTTGCGGTATGCTAGGATGAGTCTCGAGGTGTCGGTGCATGGTCCGTATAACCGAGTCTAGAAGGATGAATATTAGGTGTTCAGAATTTTCGTAAGTTCGCGATTACAGTGGGTGCACGGACCTGTACACGGACCCTGACACGGGGTCCGTGCCTTTGTTGTCTTCTCGGCGTCTTTTTCCAGTATCTACACGGACCCCTACACGGATGAGGGCACGGGGTCCGTGCCTTTGGGTTTCACTTAGTGTTTTTTTTCCAATATCTACACGGACCCTCACCCGGACCCTGACACGGGGTCCGTGCCTTTGCTTCCTTTCAATGTCTTCTTCCAGAGTCTACACGGACCCCCATCCGGACCCGAGCACGGGGTCCGTGCCCCTTCCGTTTCCCGACACACTCTAGGCAGTATGTACACGGACCCTCTCCCGGACCCAAACACGGGGTCCGTGTACCCTTGTTTTGGGAAATATTTGTAAGTTCATTTTAAGTTTGATGTTATGGGTTAGTGCAAGGATTATTAAGGGCGTGTCGTGGCAAATCGTAGAAGGTCCTAAGGTATGATTGAGCTTGAGAGTAAGCATGTGTTTTCTATGTCTAAGCAATGCAAGTTAAGTATGAAATTCACGTTAGTAAGTTGCAGCAACGGCCCCAGTCGAAGTCCAACGAATCCCTCAACGCCAAGTAAGTATGTTGACGTGCAAGAAAACATTTTTTTTAGTTTTTGAGGTATGCTAAATGTCTTGTGACCAAATTATGTTAGGATTGGAAAGCGTTAAATTATGAACGGGGACCAATCCGCCCGTTAAATTATGAACGGGTTAGATCGTGGTTGTGAAGCGTTAAATTATGAACGTGGATCAACTGGCCTGTTAAATTATGAACAGGGATCTTATGTATGCGGCAGCGGATACGTCCCTGTCAGCCCAGTACTGTGGTATAGTCTGATCAGGCTCTTTTACGTTATGGGTCACTTGCTTTGAAACATCCTCTACGCAAAATGATGAAGTTATGTATGTTTACGTATGCAGCATGTTTATGAAAAGTTTAAGTTATGGCACGTCGAAGTATGTATGTACGTATGTTCAAGTTTATTATGCAAGTTCAAGTTTCAAGTATGTATGTCCTATTTTAAAGTTGCATGCGACCTTAATATGTAGTACTCGTTATTCCAGTTTATACGTGTTGAGTCTTTAGACTCACTAGACTTGATCGATGCAGGTGACTATGTTGAGGAGACAGGAGGTGATGACCAAGGGGCAGGCTTGGGCTGAGTGGCAGGCTAAACCCGAGGACCGCAAGTTTATGTTTATGCAAATTTTTAAATTACTCTGATGTTTTGATTTGAACGTGAGACAGTTTCTTTTAGCAAAATTTTATTGGTGATGTATGATTGTGGGATTTATTTTTATGAATGTTGAGTGACGACCGTATGAATGTTTTTATTTAAGAAAATTTTTAATTTTTCCGCAAATTTTAAGTAGTGTAGAATACGGTTCGTTACAGAGATATTCTGTGAGTGGCGGTGCATGGGCATGGACCGAGGCTCATGCTGGACCATCCTAACGACCCATGACCATTAGTGGTGCGTGGGTATGGGCCGAGGCCTTTGTTGGTTCAGCCTAATGGCCCATGATCGTTACATAATATGATCGATATTTTTACAAAATTATCACCTGCATCAAATTTTGACAAATCAGTGTAAAGTTCGGAATACGAAGAGTTGATGATTTTAAGTGATGCTTGCAGTAGGGGAGCAATCAAAGTTGTACTCTTTTTTCCTCGTCTATTATTTTTTTCTCGTGGTTTTTTAAAACTAAGTGTTTAATGAGACAATTACAATCAGCAATAGATTTCGTACTCTTTTTCCTTCACTATGATTTTGTCCAACTGGGTTTTTTTTAGAAAAGTTTTAACGATGCGCATATATCTTCGTGAAGACATACAAAGAAAGTATCTATTAATGTACTCTTTTTCTTTCGTTCTGATTTTTCCCAATGTGTTTTAATGAAAAAATTGTAACGAGACATCATTGAGTCCCAATGAAATTTCTAAACATCCATCTTGCTAAATTGGTATTTGACGAATCAATTGTTTTTACAAATAATCATCTAAAAAGGAGTGTTATAAATATATTTTTATTGTAGATGATTACTTTATTGAGTTAAATTTGAAAGATTTGTAATCAAGATAAATATGACAAGATAATATATGTAAAGATTTGTATGTTGTAATCTTATCCTATAAATAAAGTGATTGTATTGAATGAAAATGTACATGAGTATTGACTCATTCTCTTCTTCTTCTATCTACTCATCTTTATTTCTTTGGCAAAAACTTGTGTGAGACGGTCTTACGGGTCATATTTGTGAGACGGATCTCTTATTTGGGTCATCTATGAAAAAATATTACTTTTTATGCTAAAAATATTACTTTTTATTGTGAATATGGGTAAAGTTGATCCGTCTCACAGATTAAGATCCGTGAGACGGTCTCACATGAGACCTACTCTATTTCTTTTATAGCTTATAACATCCATCATTTATTATTACACTTTATTTGTTTCTACAATTAATTAAAAAACACATATACATGAAATATAGAAGTAGATATGTGTTTTTATTAAATAATAATGGTTTATCTATTATTTATAATTTTAGATTTTAAAAAATAAAACATAAATTTATATTTTATCCACTATTCTACACGCGCCCGAATCAAACCCCGACAGCTCAGAAGATGATCTAATCGCTCCCATTCTTCCAACCAATTTCCATATGTAAGAGCTCTCTGATTTTGTGACACGTTACACCTCCGCCTTTCTTTTTTTACATGTGGATCCCCATTTATTTAATACATATAATTAATCATCCTTCGACCAACTTCTCTGATCTTGTATACTTTTCTTATATAAATATATATACTTATATGTGTACGTCTTAAATGATCGTTTTCACAGTCCCTAATAACATCAGTCCCTAATAACATTTGTATATCATTCCATTACAGCTGTGGTTTTTTTTTTTTAAAAAAAAAAAATTGAAAAAAATTTACGATGAATTTTGTTAAATTAATTTCTTATCCAACACTATTGATTTAAAAGCTGTAATAAAATTACGTAAGAACTAGTAATTATGATATTCGTAAGCCAACTTCTTATTAACTAGTGCACCGACGTAATGTTTGCGTGTTTATATAATATTTTTTATAATTCATTTGATTTATATTTAAATAAAGATAAAAATATAATTATAAGAAAAGTGAGAGACTACACTATAATTTGATATATAAATAAAAAAATAAAAAAATGAGAATTTAATATTCTATAACCTAAATCTTAAAAAACAATGACTTAATCGACTGAACTACATATAACTTGTATTAAAATTTTAAATTTTTATTAATATATAGTTATTAAAACAGACTATGACACCAAAATTAATTACTTTAAATATTTCAAACCTAATAAAATAATATAGAAATATAAATATCTATTTAACTTAATTTTATTTTTAAATTCTTTATCGTAATTTATCGAATCTATTTAAAGATCATCTTTATTCGAATTCAAAATATTTTCACGTAAAAAACGGATGTCAGTTAAAATATAAAAAGTTGATGTTTCATTTGTTCATCCAAGTCCACGTGGCGATTAGAGATTCCACGTGGTTGCATTTCACGTCTTTACCTCCTCAACTGTTGACACCTTTTCTTTTATAAAACAGTTAAAACCTTATTCATACGTTTTGCTATTTAGAGCACATTTCTCTCCATTTTCTGTTCAGTAAGCTAATTAAAATTATTTTCGATCAATGGGTTCTGCAACATTCGTCGAAGTTCTTTTGGCCATACTGCTGCCACCCCTCGGAGTTTTCCTGAGATTTGGCTGTGGAGTAAGTGTCCTTTTTGTGATGTTAAATTAAATTAAACTAGGTAGAAAGTATACTTTAATCAAGAATTTTGGAGTCGAGTTTTTATGTAGTTTTTTTTTTTATCTAACGAACTGAAATTGTCTTTTTCCACTTCTTTGGCTAATTGAATTTGTATTGACAAGTTTTCTATAAATTTTATTTGACGCAGATCGAATTTTGGATATGTTTGTTGCTGACAATCTTGGGATACATACCTGGGATCTTATACGCCCTTTACGTGTTGGTTGCGTAGCCCCAATGAGTTAACAATTGAACTTTAGATCCCAAATTTCATGTTCTTCTTAGTCTATTCTACACCATGATATATGTCACACGAGGCGAAATTCACTCGGTTTCGCGTAGATCCATCCATTAGAGAGAGTGTGTGTGTTTGTTGAGTTTTGTGTTTTAATTTATGGTGTAAATTGGGATATTGGCTTCGACATGTTCAATGATGCTTGTAATCAGTGTTGTATTGAATAAGATTTTTTTTGTTTTGAATCTGATTTGGCCCAAATATTTGGAGGTTCGTTCACTAAAATTATTTTAGCTTCAAGTGTAATCGGATTGAGATCATGACAATGTTGGGATCTTGGTTTTCTCGCGTCTAAAACGCTGAGAAAATATTATTTTTTATTTTAACAATTAAAATATTTTTTTGAGCACTCTCATATTTTTAATAGATAAACATCGTAGAAATAGTGTAATATTATGTTTAGTACAAGATTCATACGACTCTATTATTTTATTTCGTGGTTAGTGAAGATAGTTCTTATTAATTCCTCACAAACATTTTCCAAAAGCTTCTTTCTTTAATCCTTTTGTTCTTCTTCCAAATTTACTAGAATATTGGAAGAAATTTTATTTTGAGATCAAAAATTCGAGAAGCTGCTCAATCTCGGTGGCTGAAATTTTTGAGACTTTTGGGTGAAGGAATTTTCGAGTTTTCAAGGAAGGAGACTAGGTTTTTTAGTTTCCTCCTTTTTATAAAGCATTAATGACCTAATTAGTCTCTTAATTAACATTAATGGGTTTGATTAATTAATTCGATTAATCCAATTAGTTTAATTAATTAATCAAAATCTATTAAAATTTTAATTATTTAGTATGTTGGATTTGTACGTCTACAAGTTCATTTTAACATAATTCTCACTTTATTTAATAAAGTCAACTTTGAGTTTAATAATTAAAATTTCCAAATATTATCTCCTCAAATTTTATCAATTTATAAATTCAACTTCTTGAATTTAATATCTCACAAATTCAACTCTTTAAATTTATTTTCTCAAAATTTAATAATCATAAATTCAAATTTTTGAATATACTATATATTAATTTTATATAAATTCATCTACTTGAATTTATTCTCTCAACGAGAACAAACGTTCGAGTGCTTGTGTGACTCTCAATGATTTAGGGATATAGTTAGTCGTGGCTTCACAACTCTTTGTGATTCAGGACATAATCTTTTATTCGGGCTTACCTTAATTTTCCGCATTCTATGCATCAAAAATTGACCATGAGAATGTCAAAAATCATATTTCTGATTAAACCCATCGAATCATGGTAAGAGTGTCTAGTAGCATCGCCCCATCATTCTCTAGTTATCACTGATAGTGCATGCAAGAACCAGTCGATTATGATTAACGTACAATACGGTCCTTTCATCTCATATATCCCGATCAAATCTGAAACCATTGGTTCATCGAGGGTTGCATAAGAATTCGACAACCATGTAACACATATAAATAGTGGCATCGCATGTACTATTGGAGAACTCCTCCAACGTACATCTCATACTCTGATTAGAGATTTCATGTACTATTATTTCATCAGATCACATAAAATATCCACACCTGTAGGTGAGCGGTGAATTCTCAACTACAATGCACTAGCTCCTACATATGTCGCAACTGTACCCAATCTCGTCACCTGATGACTCCTGGAACCGGTAAACGAGCAAAGCACAACCCTAGCATATAAAGCCTTAATGTTGTTCCGGGTCGTAAGAACTAATGATGTACAATCATAACCACATATTTATCTTCTCGATGAATGATAACAACTTGGAAAGTCCGAGAGAGGGTTGATCGACATAATCATTATATGACTACCCATCTGCATGTTTGGATATCTCTATGTCCTTACTAAGAAACGTGGTACACAACATCATATGTGTTAGTCTCGAGCTCAAGCGACCTTTATCCATGTGTTACGAGGCTGAATCGACTAAGAACGAATTTAGATCATATAATATTTACAAATAAGTTTCAACATCGAATTACGATTCATTTGTATTAAAGTATAATCAAAATTTTTATCTATGTTGTTTACGTGAGTATATAGATAAAGAAATAACAAACCATGAAATAATGAATTATATTAAAATAAAGATTATTTATTGTAATTGAGTCAGTAAAATTCCTAGCCAATTGAGACAGTCCCAACATTCGATGTGACTTACCAAGGTATATTCCCATTCTTACCCATAGGACGCCGTCGCACATTTCTTTCATTTCAAAGTTAGTTGATAGAAATTTTTTGGTCTCTTGTAATTGTTGGGGGATGATGTCATCAAATCATTGAAATTAGACTATTGTTTTATATTATTGATAAAATTATATTTATTTTATTGGATGTAATAAATATTTAGTATTGGGAAACATGCAATGCTTGTATAAGCAATATTTGATATTAATATGTTAGCTTAATCAAATTATATATAATGAATGTTGTATATTAATAAGAGAAAATTGATTTTAAATCCTCAAATCCAAACTTAATTTTATGCTAACTCTCTACATCTAAAAAACTTTGTACAAAATCCCTAAAAAGTTTAAAGTTAACAAAAATAACCTAACATATTTTAATGATCCATTTTCCTGGGAAAATGCTATCAAAGTCGAGGTAAAATTATTTCAAATATACAAATTTATTATTATAAAATAATTAAATGTTTGAGGAGGAGAATTTTCTCAATTAACATGAATCCGAACCCAGGTTCGAGACTAATTATTTACAGGATTTATTTCAGAACTCTTTATTTGAAACAGGAAGATCTAATCAAGGTTAGATATCAAGAAGGAACTTAACAGATTTCTAAGGTAAACTTATGATTCAAAACAACAAATTCTTTGAAATAGTACCAGATTCCTCTAAACTCTCTGGAGATCTTAGAAAAACTCAAAAGACGGTACAAAATTATGGTAATATGATGTATTATGTACCACAAATCCGGACAAAATCTTTGAAGACCAGGAAGAAATTCTTGGAATATTAAAGGATATTCGAACAAGAATTCAAATCCTAGAACAACAACCAAGTTCTAGTAAGAGAACTTCAGAAGAAAGGTTACTACCATCCTTTGGAACTGAACTCATGCTACATCAACAAGGGAATGCCAAAGTAGTGTCAAAACGTTTGACTGAACAAGAAAAAATGATCAATCTAATTAAATCTGTCTCAAAAAAGAAATTAATATGATGACAACTTTAGAAAGGATTGGTTTAGAAGATCTACAAGAACTTGCAGAATCTTTCGCAAATCTCAAAGTCGTAGATTTGAAAATGGACACAACGGGAGAGGAACCACCTTCTATAACCTGGTCATCTTCTCATGAACCACCAAGGGAAAGTGTGGGATCTCAGAATATCAATATTAGATAATCTCAACCCGATTTTCATACAGATGGAGAATCACACCCAGCAGAAATAAGGACAAGGAGAAATCAGATTTCATTTCACCAAACACCGTATGGAAAAACTGTTTTAGAACTTATACATCCTTATGAGGTTATGATTAACCTTGATGTACTAGACTTCAAAAACAGAGAAGATCTCATAGATGACTGGACATCTGCAATGAGAATCGCTGCAGGAACACTTGATCTCAACAGAGAATGATTCATTAAACTTCTATAAATGAGTCTTATGAGATCAATTAAAATTGCTTGAGACATGACTTCATTAGAAACCAAAGATTCAGTCCTAGCGGGAGAATATCTTAGTGAGATAGCTGAAAAATGGCTACCCTATTTAAAGCACAATTTATAGGGGTAGAATATTTTAACAGTCAAGATACAAAGAAGAGGAAAAAATATATTCAAGTTCTGTATAGCCTTGAATTACATGACATATGTTTAGTGCATGAATATGTTATGTTATTCTCTAAAGAGAGATGAAATTCAGGGATCGAAGAAAATATAGCTATGGAGCTTTTCTTTGCCAAAATGTCGAGTCCTTGGAGAGAAATGTTTATAAAGGAATATGTATTTGGCAATCCAGATACGTTGGCATGAAGAGCTACTTTTCTCAAAGTAAAATTTGCAGAATGATATCATATGGCAATATTAAAAAAGCTTAAAGGGTATCAACAAAAGAACTCCTTTGTGTTGTAAGGAAAATGATCTTCCAACAATTATTAGAAGTAAACCACAAAAGCATAAGAGAAAAAGTTTTAGAACTCATCCTTATGCTAGAAGTGGAAGAAATTCTTGGAAACCGAGAACATTATGGTCCAGACAGAAAGCCAGATCTTACAAATCTGGACAAACAATTAGATCAATCAAGAAGTAGTATATCATCCCAAGCATCGAGTACATCTCGAAGCACATGAAGAACACCTACAAAGAAAACTTTTAGAAGAGCTCATACTCGAGCTAATGAAAGTTTTGAAGATTGTAATTGCTGGACATGTAGAGCAAGAGGTCATATCTCAACTAATTGTTCAGAAAAAGAAAAAAAGAGGTATTAAACAGTTCGATCCAACCCCGGATATTGAGGAAGCAGTTTATTACGAAGATCTTATTCATGTATACCGATTTGAGGACATTGCCTCAGATGAAAATATATATGAAGAAGAAGAAGTAATGAGTCAAGAAGAATCTGATGGAACTGAATCGGAATCTGACTGAAGACGGTGTTGTTTTGACAAGAAACACATGAAGATTTGTTTAGTTTTTTCAGTCAGAAAACAATATCTCATAACATGGTCCAAAAGATAATGAAAGAAAATCCTAGTCTATAGAGATATAAAAGATTCTATGCAGGACATGTAGAAAAATTCTTCGGAAGTCTTGGCCTATGAAACAGAAAGTATCATCTAATCTATAAAGTTTCCAGAAAGAAAATGACAATCCCAATGGAACTTATAGGGAATAGAATGGAGATGCAATTAATTCCTTCTGAAGAAATTAAGGAGAAATTACGAAAACTCAAGATAGAAGTAGCACGGACCATGTCCTGGATTAATATTGGAGCATTCCAAATTATGATAAAAACTATTTTCAAAGAAGAAATAGATTCATCCATTGATATTGCTATATGCAATAAAAGAATGAGGAACCTTCAAGATTCATTACTGGGAATTATCTCAGGAAATATCTGAAAGGGGATCGGTTACGGTGACCGGAAGCGCAACAAAAGTTCAAAAAATCAAAATTTTGTATCAAAATTTCGGCCACCCCTTGTTTCATGTAGCAAATACAAAAACACAACTATGTCATACATAGGGTGTAAGAAAATCGTTACCTATCAACCTCTTGAGGTTGATGATGACACCAACCAAGTTGTAAACAACTTGGCTATTGAATGGAAGATAAATCTACAAGCTCTCCTCCTTTCTTCTTGAATCTTTCCTTCAAATTAGGCCCACCACCAACTAGGTAGATCCCCTCATATTTTGCACTAGAAAAATATGAGGATTTTTCAAAGAGAAGTGTGTGTATTCTTCAACAATTGAAGAACACAAAAATGAGAGAAAAATGGAGAGAAGAAGAACAAGAATTTCGGCCAAGGCATGTGAGAATGGGAGTGAGTTGTTGTGTCTTGGTTGTGAGAAAAGCAAAAAGCAAAAGGTGCATGCCTTGCATGGAAAACTCAAAAAGTAATCTCCCAACCTTTCACCTCCCATGCATGCATATTATAAGGTTTTTATCAAAATAAAAAACCATGGACTAAATTTAATTATCTCAAACATATTTGAGACTAATCAAACATTACTTGAATTTACCCAAGTCCCACTAGTTAAATAATTAATTTAAATTGAGCTCTACAAGACTCAATATAATTTAATTAATTCAACACTTGAATTAATTTAATTATTTGGACTCTACTAGGTCCACTAGTGTTTAATTAATTCAACACTTGAATTAATTTAATTTAGTCCATAATAATGTTTATGAAAATCACAATTTTCAAATACATTATTCACTTGGCCAACTTTTAATTTAGGAACACTTCCATAAATTAAAATTTACATTTCTCTCATAGAAGTCATACTTCTATTTTTCTTTACACTTATAAACTTATTTATAAGTCGTTCAACACATTGAACTAGTTTCTCCTTTATAGAAGTCATACTTCTAATTTTTCTTACGCTTATAAACTCCTTTATAAGCCGTTCAACACATTGAACTATTTTACTTCTCAACGGGATCTAGAAAACTAGTACTTGTGTGGCCCTCAATGGTTCATTGATACAACTAGCCGTGGGTTCACATCTCCATGTGACTCGGACTAAACATGTCCTTATATAAGCATACCCCAATTGCTCCATTCTTACTTATCAACTCCTTGATAACAAGAACGGCAGAACTCAAGTCTGATAGTACCCAACCAATCATGTTAAACGCCTAACAGCATCGCTTACATGATTCCCTAGGTATCAAATGATAGTGCCCGCAAGAACCATTCTATTATGGTTAGCGTACAATACGGTCCCTTCAACTCATATATCCCGACCGATTCAACAACCATTGGTTTATCGAGAGTTGTCAATGAATCGATACTATGTGTCATGTCGTAGTTGCATCGATGGTGTAATCTATGAAACCCCTTTCATAATTACAACCATACTCTGGCCAGAGATTTCAACCTACATACACATGATAACACATAGGATATCCATACCCGAAGGTAAGTGGTGAATCCCCGACTACAATGCATCGACTCCTATATGTTTCGACATGACACCCAACCTTGCCACCTGATGACCCCATAAGAGTCGGTAAACAAGTCAAAGTGAAATGCTAGCACATAGAGTCTCAATGTTGTCCCGGGTCATAAGGACTAATGGTGTACAACCATAAACTAGGACTTTTCCACTCGATAAGTGAGAACCACTTGGAAAGTCCTTTTATGGAGGGTTGTTCAGTGCACTCTACCAGGAGCACCTATCTGCATGCTCGGACATCACAATGTCCCCTACCAATGAAACATGGTACTCACATCGCAGATACTAGTCTCTAACTCGAGCGGCCTATATCCTTCTTAGTGGCGGTTGAATCGACTAGGAACTGTTTAGAATATACAGTATTACAAATATGAGTTTCATGATACTCATCATATGAGCATCTCATATTCTTTCTACTATTTGTACATTCAAGGGCTTTATCTATGCAACTAGCATGGGTATACAGATAAAGATGTGCCAAAATAATAATTTCAAATATTACTAAAATAAAGATTGCTTATACATAGAGTTTCATTGTGAACACTCGGTCAACACTTGGCTCGACGGGCACCTACTCTAACAATCTCCCACTTGCACTAGAGCCAACTACCCATATGCTTTAAACCCATTGATTCGCGATGCTTGTCGAATAATGGTCCAGGTAAAGGCTTAGCTAGTGGATCAACAACATTATCTGCGAAACCGACTATGTCAAAAGACACTTCTTCCTCTTTCCACAATCTCTCCGAGGATGTGGTACTTACTCAATACATGTTTGGACTTCTGATGAGACCTTGGCTCCTTTGCTTGAGCTAAAGCTCCCGTGTTGTCACACAACACCGGGACAGGAGCAACTCCATTAGGAATGACGTCCAACTCTTAGACGAAATTCCTTATCCAAACAGCCTCCCTTGCTGCATCTGATGCAGCAATGTATTCGGCCTCTGTGCTGGAATCCGCAGTATTGTCTTGCTTGGAACTCTTCCAAGAGACAGCAGCACCATAGAGCATGAATACAAAACCAGAGGTTGACTTCGAGTCATCGATATCGCTTTGGAAGCTAGAGTCGGTATAGCCTTCCAATTTTAGTTCTCCACCCCATAGACCAAGAACAATTTATTGGTCCTTCTCAACTACTTGAGGATGTCTTTCACAGCTTTCCAGTGTGGAAGACCAGGGTTCGATTGATATCTACTCACTACACTTAGTGCGGAAGCCACGTCAGGACGTGTAGATATCATCCCATACATGATCCTACCAATCGCAGATGCATAAGGAATGCTTTGTCATCGCCGCTATCTCTGCATCAGTCTTGAAAGACAGACTTGGATAGGGACACGCCATGACACATTGGTAGATGTCATCTCTTGGACTCATCCATTGAGAACCGCTTCACAATGGTATCAATGTATGTGGATTGGGTGAGATCAAGCAATCTTTTCGATCTATCTCTATAGATCTGTTTCTCAATACAAAAGATGCTTCACCCAAGTCCTGCATCGAGAACTTACTCGCTAACCATATCTTAGTTGATTGCAACATTCCTACATCATTCCCAATGAGTAGAATATCATCAACATACAATACCAGGAATGTCACAGCACTCCCACTGACCTTCTTATACACACAGGGTTCCTCAGGATTCTTAGCAAAACCAAACTCTTTGATTGTACTATCGAATCTGAGGTTCCAACTCCCAGATGCCTGTTTTAGACCATAAATAGATCTCTGAAGTTTGCATACCATATGCTCACTTCCGATAGATGTAAACCCTTCGGGTTGAGACATGTAAATTTCTTCCTTAATATCCCCATTAAGAAAGGTTGTCTTGACATCCATCTGCCATATCTCATAGTCATACTATGCAGCTATGGCTAGCAATATCCTTATAGACTTAAACATTGCAACTGGTCAAAAGGTTTCCTCAAAGTCAACTCCTTGTATTTGAGTATATCCTTTTGCCAC
The DNA here is from genome assembly GCF_022965805.1 of Primulina eburnea. Taxonomy (NCBI): domain Eukaryota; kingdom Viridiplantae; phylum Streptophyta; class Magnoliopsida; order Lamiales; family Gesneriaceae; genus Primulina; species Primulina eburnea. Next base: position 15,624,568 of record NC_133111.1, read on the forward strand.
CAATCGCGCCTTGAAGGTCAATACCTTCCCATCCGCCCCAAGTCCCTATGGGAACCGTTCCCTCAGGTGGATCTATAAGATCTCACACTTGGTTCGAATGCATGGAATTCATCTCAGATTCCATAGCTTCAAGTCATTTGGATGAATCGGCATCAGATAACGCTTCCTTGAAGGTCCATGGATCACATCCATGGTTAGGATCATCATGGCCCTCTTCAAGAAGCTGACCATACCTCATAGGTGGTCTCGAGACTTTCTCGGATCTTCTAGGAGCTTGTATCTCCTCTCTTGGCTCTTTGGGTGTGGGTTCTACAATTGTGGGTGTCTCTCGAACCTCTTCGAGTTCTATCATCTCCCTTTTTCTATCCAATAGAAACTCCTTTTCCAAAAAGGTCGCATTCCTAGAAACAAACACTTTTGTTTCTTGGGGATGATAGAAGTGATATCCAACTGAATTCTGTGGATATCCCACAAAGTACCATAAAATGGATCGACTATCCAATTTATCTCCCACTACCTGCTTCAAATAAGCAGGGCTCCCCATATTCTAAGATAAGAATATTTGGGAGACTTACACATCCATATCTCATATGGTGTATGCCTTTGTATGGACATTTAGTGGAATATCTTTTAATTTTAAGTTATAGAGATCGTTTTCAAGTTCTCTAGTACCAATCAAACATTCATTCTTGTAAATGTTGCAAACACCTTTGCTAAATAGACAAGAATATCCATCTTTATCACAATAGAAATGGAAATAATGTTTTTCACCAAAAAGGTACAAACAAAACATCTCTTAAAAATTAACTTAAAATCATTGTTCAACAATAAGTAAACATTTCTTAAGGTCTTGGCAGCAACTCTTGCTCCATAGTCATTCTCAAGAAGGTCTCACCTTCCTTAAGCTTCCTACTTCTTCCCATCACCTGTAACCCATTACAGAGATGTGAGCAACATTTGGTATCCAATACCCAAGAAGTAGAGTTAATTGAAATGTTTACTTCAATGTAGAATATACCATTTCCAGAACTCTTCTGGGTCAGATATTCCTTGCAATTTCGCCTCCAATGTCCAGGCTTCTTGCAGTGATGACAAACATCACTAGTCTTGTCAGCCTTAACTGGTGTGGCTGCCACAACGGGATTCGAAGTTTGCCTCATCAAGGGCACGTTCTTCTTGGGACGTTGGAAAGAACTCTTCTTTCCCTTCCCATGTGGATCAATCTGCGTACCAGATGAAGAACCCACATAAAGAACCAACTTCTCTTTCTTGATGGTTGATTCAAACGTAACAAGCATATTCACCAACTCCTCAAGGGTCGGTTCAATCTTGTTCATGTTGAAGTTCACCACAAAAGGATCAAATGAGCTAGGCAGGGATAAGAGCAACACGTCGGTGGTCAACTCCGAAGGCAAGATCATATCCATGCCAACGAGCTTGTCCACGAGCCCAATCAACTTTAGGCCATGCTCATGGACCGAGGCCCCATCTCGGATGCGCAAAGTGATCAGCTCCTTGATGGTAGCATGCCTAAGAGGCCGTGTTTGCTCACTGAAGAGCTCCTTGAGATGCAAATGAATGTCAGCAGCACTCTTTGCATCCTCAAAACGCCTCTGCAGCTCATCATTCATAGAAGTCAGCATATAACACCTGGCTATCAAGTCATGGTCACACCATTCCTTGTAAGCCTGCAATTCCTCAGGATTGCAGTCAGTCGGAGCCTCAACAGGGGGCGACTCAGTCAGTGCATATGCTACCCTTTCCGAATTCAAGACGATTTTTAGGTTTCTTAGCCAAGTGAGGTAATTAGGTCCAGTTAATATGTGTTTGTCGAGTATTACGGATATCGGATTGCGAATCGAAGACATTGTCAATTTGTACTGAAAAGTAAAAACAGATAAATGTTGATGACTATTTTAAAATATTTAGTAAGATATGAAGTTTGGACTTTTACTTCATAAATATTTGCTCCCACTGTTTTGACATCTTTCACTACCCTCTAGTGGAAACGGAAAACTCTTTTCCTCAGTAGGTACGTAAGGTCCAATTAGCGAATTATGATCCCGAATAATATCAGCCAATCACAATTCCTAAAAGGTAGTTTCCAATTGCATCACAATGCAACCCTCTACGTAAACTTTTGTCTCACGTTTGATTAGGACCCAATAATATGACGTCGTTCATCTTCACGTGTCAAGCCTTACCCATCGATGTTGAACCTTAATGGACGGTCGCCATGAGTTCCCCCAATAATATGAGCCGAAATCATGGGAGTTCCACGTAGTTCACATCACCATGTCAATGGATGTCACAGCTTTCCGGCACCCAAAGCTCCCCCAATAATATGAGCCGAGCCCCGAGTACGGGTAGCGTTCATCATGCACCCATTGTCGATGGAAGACAAGGAAATTATAAACAAATTTATAATTCCCCTTTTCGGGCTTGATATTAATTTTGAATCTTATTCAAAATGAGGGTTTTTTAATTTTGAAAGGTCTCATCATTAATTTTATTTAAAAGCTCGCCATGTTTGATTGTATGTTTGCCGGATTCATGCAACTTTGTTATTATCATAATAATAACGCACATACTCATTATTTATAACATATCATGCATATATTATAAACAGTAAACAAAACAAGGATGATCAATCGCCCCAATACTAATGGCCCGTGTGAGCTAAACACGGGCCTAGGTCCAATCCTAGGGTAAATGCACGGGATGCAAATGCAACTATTACATTAGCTTCCAATATTTACATGTCTTCGATCTTCATAATCATCATGGCCACCATCTTCCAATCTTGATCATCAACTATACTAATATTTACAAATAAATATCCATGGCAAATAGGGATACATCTCATGGGGGGTGGGAACGGGCCATAAACCAAGTCCACTTTATAAATTGATGATTATTACAATCATTCAACACAAAATATCCTAGCATACACCTAGCAAATTGGGCTTGGGCTTTTGATCATCCTTCATGCATAATATCACATATCATACACCATCAATTAATTATCACAATAATTAATTGATCCAATATTATATATCTTGATCCAATCACTAACCGCCACGATTATAAACTAAATTAACAAAGTATACAAACACCTTTGTCTACTTTCAAATTAATTTATTTATAACCGAATTTCTTATAAATCACAATTTACTATAAATAATTAAAGTCCAACTTCAGTTATTTATTTCATGAGAAAAATTTGCAACTTTTGTAATTTTAAACTTAAGGGCCCAAAAACTTATTTTTCACCAAAAACATTTTGGCCCATTTAAAATCACAAACATGTTAGCTATCCAATGGCCCAACAACTCAAGGCCCATGACACTTTGATATTCCAAAACACTTTTGGAAACTCTAGCCGTCATCGCCGTCGCCGGAGCTCCGTCGCCGGATTCCGGCCAACATGCAAAAAAAAAAATTTTTTTTATTAAATTGATGGGGCTGTTCGGGCAGCCCCTCGGGCTGCCCTTGCTGCCCGAAACGGGCAGCCCCTCGGGCAGCCCGAGCTGCCCCACACGGGCAGCAACATGCAGCCCGAAAATTCCCCAAAAAAGCCTTGGTATTTTGTTGCAAAAAATACACTCATGTGGTTAGAAATCAATCTCAATATAATATCTTGTAAATGCTACACAAAAACGTAACCATAGCTCGGATACCACTTGAAAGGGGATCGGTTACGGTGACCGGAAGCGCAACGGAAGTTCAAAAAATCAAAAATTTCGGCCACCCCTTGTTTCATGTAGCAAATACAAAAACACAACTATGTCATACATAGGGTGTAAGAAAATCGTTACCTATCAACCTCTTGAGGTTGATGATGGCACCAACTAAGTTGTAAACAACTTGGCTCTTGAATGGAAGATCAATCTATAAGCTCTCCTCCTTTCTTCTTGAATCTTTCCTTCAAATTAGGCCCACCACCAACTAGGTAGATCCCCTCATATTTTGCACTAGAAAAATATGAGGATTTTTCAAAGAGAAGTGTGTGTATTCTTCAACAATTGAAGAACACAAAAATGAGAGAAAAATGGAGAGAAGAAGAACAAGAATTTCGGCCAAGGCATGTGAGAATGGGAGTGAGTTGTTGTGTCTTGGTTGTGAGAAAAGCAAAAAGCAAAAGGTACATGCCTTGCATTGAAAACTCAAAAAGTAATCTCCCAACCTTTCACATCCCATGCATGCATATTATAAGGTTTTTATCAAAATAAAAAACCATGGACTAAATTTAATTATCTCAAACATATTTGAGACTAATCAAACATTACTTGAATTTACCCAAGTCCCACTAGTTAAATAATTAATTTAAATTGAGCTCTACAAGACTCAATATAATTTAATTAATTCAACACTTGAATTAATTTAATTATTTGGACTCTACTAGGTCCACTAGTGTTTAATTAATTCAACACTTGAATTAATTTAATTTAGTCCATAATAATGTTTATGAAAATCACAATTTTCAAATACATTATTCACTTGGCCAACTTTTAATTTAGGAACACTTCCATAAATTAAAATTTATATTTCTCTCATAGAAGTCATACTTCTATTTTTCTTTACACTTATAAACTCATTTATAAGTCGTTCAACACATTGAACTAGTTTCTCCTTTATAGAAGTCATACTTCTAATTTTTCTTACGCTTATAAACTCCTTTATAAGCCGTTCAACACATTGAACTATTTTACTTCTCAACGGGATCTAGAAAGCTAGTACTTGTGTGGCCCTCAATGGTTCATTGATACAACTAGCCGTGGGTTCACATCTCCATGTGATTCGGACTAAACATGTCCTTATATGAGCATACCCCAATTGCTCCATTCTTACTTATCAACTCCTTGATAACAAGAACGTCAGAACTCAAGTCTGATAGTACCCAACCAATCATGTTAAACGCCTAGCAGCATCGCTTACATGATTCCCTAGGTATCAAATGATAGTGCCTGCAAGAACCATTCTATTATGGTTAGCGTACAGTACGGTCCCTTCAACTCATATATCCCGACCGATTCGACAACCATTGGTTTATCGAGAGTTGTCAATGAATCGATACTATGTGTCATGTCGTAGTTGCATCGATGGTGTAATCTATGAAACACCCCTTTCATAATTACAACCATACTCTGGCCAGAGATTTCAACCTACATGCACATGATAACACATAGGATATCCATACCCGAAGGTAAGCGGTGAATCCCCGACTACAATGAATCGACTCCTATATGTTTCGACATGACACCCAACCTTGCCACCTCATGACCCCATAAGAGTCGGTAAACAAGTCAAAGTGAAATGCTAGCACATAGAGTCTCAATGTTGTCCCGGGTCATAAGGACTAATGGTGTACAACCATAAACTAGGACTTTTCCACTCGATAAGTGAGAACCACTTGGAAAGTCCTTTTATGGAGGGTTGTTCAGTGCACTCTACCAGGAGCACCTATCTGCATGCTCGGACATAACAATGTTCCCTACCAATGAAACATGGTACTCACATCGCAGATACTAGTCTCTAACTCGAGCGACCTATATCCTTCTTAGTGGCGGCTGAATCGACTAGGAACTGTTTAGAATATACAGTATTACAAATATGAGTTTCATGATACTCATCATATGAGCATCTCATATTCTTTCTACTATTTGTACATTCAAGGGCTTTGTCTATGCAACTAGCATGGGTATACAGATAAAGATGTGCCAAAATAATAATTTCAAATATTACTAAAATAAAGATTGCTTATACATAGAGTTTCATTGTGAACACTCGGTCAACACTTGGCTCGACGGGCACCTACTCTAACAATATCTGCGCAGGAAAGATTGTAGGAGTAATTTATTAGAGAATTGCCTACAACTTAGCAGATCGAGATTTTAGTCGAGCCTCTACATTACATCAGAATTTCAAGGAAAAAAGGCTAATGAAAGAAAGTAATAAACCATATTCTATTACCTATTAGATTTCATATGCTCTATCTAATACACATAATTCAGAGTTGTTTATTAGAAATGCGTTCATTGAAATACCTGAGATATTTGGAAAAGTTGCCCAGGCAATTTATCCAGAAAAAGTTGAGTTTCCTTTTATTCAAGAAATAGATATCCGAATACAAGACAAACCGATTCTACTAATGAATCAAAGCCTTAGATTGGAATCAAGAAGAATATCTTTTCAAGGAGATGGAATTACAAGTTACTGTTGGGACATGGTATTCTCACACCAAAGATGCAGCGGAAGTTTAAAAATTTTTTCTTGAGTGTTGTGTGTTTAAAACATTCATAGGGCGTTTAGGATTATACCTTTGCGTTCTTAACGCTGGACTCCAAACTATTCCGATGTTTAGGCGGATATAGCCCTTCTTGTAAATCCCTACGAATGGCTCTTCTCCTTTGATCGCCTAATTAGGTCCACGATTGAAGACTGTTTTCCTCGCTGAATTTCCAAAATCCAGAAACGGTGCGACGACGGAGGCGCGATGATGGAAGAAAGAACTTGGCCGAAATCCTTGTTCAATTTTTTTTTTCTTGATGGCCGTGAGTCATGATTCTAAATCATGATTTGTTATAGTTAATGATTCTCAATCAATAATCTAACAATTAATCAAGAAAATCTAATTTGCTTTTGCGGCCAAAAACAAAAAAAAATTCCTCCAACAATCTTGAAAAGTGGCCGTGGGTTTTTCCGTCAAGGAAGGAATGATTTTTTTGAGTTTTGTGTGCAAAAACTTCATCAACAATTAATGATCCTTAAGGTGTATTTATAGAATGGAACTCCTAATCTAATTAGAAGTTTCTATCCGACAAGGACTCTAATAATTCATTATATTTAAACTCCCACATAATTAATATATAATGTATTTATTAACCTTTAATAATATATGATATAATAATATCATATACACATATTTTTTTATATCACCATATACAATATATACATGTATATGTATATTAAATTAAATAACTATTATTTAATTTATAAACTAATTTCTTGGTTAATTTAATTCTAGACTCCTCTAGAACATATATGAGAATTTGTGAATGTTAGTAGTCACCACTACTAGCACAATCATTTAAAATTAGTAAATTCCAAATTCACTAAAAAAATGATTCCGAACTCATTTATAATCCCGATCGACGATCCGAGAGCGCCGATGTATCAAGGATATAAATCTTGTTCATATAATGAAAATTGAAAATTTCGAAGATCAAAATTTTCACTTACCATATTAGGCAGATGCCAATTTTAATAAACTCCTTCACAAAACAGGCAGTTACACTCTCCTTCCTTATTTAGCAATCATGCCAACTTCCATTTCTTCCATCCTATGGAATCAGCTCATAAACTCTTTTATAAGCTTCTTATTTGATCTCCATCAAACTATAGTCGTCAAATTCCAACTCCTTGAAATTTAACTATCTCAACGGGAACACAGAATCCGATACTTGTGTGACTCCCAATGGTTCAGGGATACAGTTAACCGTGGGTTCACATCTCCATGTGATTCAGAATAACATTTATTCTTATTCGGGTTTACCCTAGTTAATCCCATTCTTTTCATCAACTCTTTGATCAAGAATGTCAGAACTCATTTTTGATTGCACCCATCAGATCATGGTAAGAGCGTCTAGTAGCATCGCCCCATGATCCCCTAGGTATCACTGATAGTGCCTGCAAGAACCTTTAGTCATGGTTAGCGTACAGTACGGTTCCTTGAACACGTATATCCCGATTGAATCTGCAACCATTGGTATATCGAGAGTTACATATGAATTCGATAACAATGCGATTTATCTTTGAGTACTAATAGTGGCATGGCATGTGAAACTAGGAAAACACCTTTCCCTAAAACACATTTTTTTGCTCCGGCCAGAGACTCCTTGCACTATTAACTCATCAGATCACATAGGATATCTTCAATGCATTTGCTCCTACGTATTTCGAAACTACACCCAACCTCACCACCTGATGACCCTCGATGGAGTCGGTAAATGGATCAAAGTGCATGCTAGTACGTATAGCCCCTATATTGCGGGTGAGGACTAATGGTGTACAACCATAACTGCGGACTATTCCACTCGATAAGTGGGAACCACTTGGATAGTCCGAGGGAGGGTTGTTTAGTGCATCATCACATGATCACCCATCTACATCTCCATGCCCTTGCCAATGAAACATGGTGTTTACATCACATATGATAGTCTCAAGCTCGAGCGACCTTTATCCTTGTTTTAGGCGGCTGATTCGACTAGGAACCTGTTTAGAATATACGGTACACTTCCTAATGAGTTTCATGATCTTACGTTGCGACGCAGACCTCATGGTATCTATTGTATATTCAAGGACTTTATCTATGCAGCTTGCATAAGTATACAGATAAAGTATAATATCATAATCGAATAAAATCGTAAAACATTATTAAAATAAAGATTGTTTTACATTAGAGTCAATAAAGCCTGAGTCATAAGTTGTCTTGCCGGACACCTACTCTAACATTTACATGTAAGGAAAAACACATGTTCAAGAAACCTAACAGGAGCTAAAAAGCTTTTCCACAATAAGAAAGCTCAGATGCCCAGAAGGGTGGAAAGAAGTAGAAATAATATTTGATATTACAAAACAAAAGAATCAATTTCCTTTAAATACCATTTACTATTTAGAACAACTTATGATAGGAACTTACAAAGGTATGATCAATATCGGAGAATTGGAAGTTCATATCAATGGAATTCCCTGGAAAGAACCAGATCGATTGGTTCTTGGACTAGAGTTTCTCGAGGAACATAAATCTTGGAAACTTCTAGAATATGGAATGGAGATTATGGCTGAAGTTAGGATGTAGAAAATCCAATGATCACAAGTCCTTTCTCGATATACATTCAAGTAAGAATGTTATACGAAAAATATAAGGCAGAATATTTTGCTGCTTATATTGATTCAGGCGTTGGAATCAGTACAAAAAAAAGAAGAGTTTTTCCAAATAATTTGGAAGAAGAACTACAAAAGATTGCTGGAAGAGATTTCTCTAGAAGAATCTTAATCTTAAGCAAATGGATTAAGATGACTGAAATTATAATTGGAGGTGCTGAACAAACACCTTGGTACAAGGTAAAAACACCACAAATTTATTTTCATGACACATGAGCTGACATTTTGCTAGGAAATAATTTCCTACAAATTTTCAAGTCCTATACTCAAGAAAATTAGACTATACGTTTAGTGTTCACAACAGTCTGTGATCATAAAATCATAGTCCAACAATTAAGAGAGGAATTTTAAGAAAATTACCCGTTCAATTTCGCAGCAAGCGTGGTGATGAAGGAAAACTTCTGAACCCAAAAATGAAGGATTCTAGACGGTTTGGAGAAATAATGCTCCAACTAAGAGCAGATAAAAAGCTCCAACCTGAAAAAATACAATGCCTTAAGATAGCTCTACATAAGAATGAGGTAGAGTTTGAATCTAAGGTATCATTGGAAGATGTCAAGAAAAAGATCAAAGAAAATTACTATGAAGATCTCTTGGCATAGTGGGACAAAAATCAACTCAAAGCTTGTCTTAAAATTAAGGAAAACAAAGATTATGAATTTTTCCATTGCAAGCCTATCCCAATGAATATAATTGATCAAAGAGATATGCAGATTATAATCAAGGAAGATTTGGACATTGGTTTGATCAAAGCAGGAATTTCACCATACATTAGCTCAGGATTTTTAGTAGGAAATCACGGTGAAATAAAAAGAACAAACCCAGATTAGTTATTAATTATCAAAAAATTAATAAGTTTTTGGAGTTTGATGGGTATTTTATACCTAACAGAGAACATCTAATTAGTTGTATACGCAATGCAAAAATATTTTCTAAATTTGATTGGAAGTCCGTGTTTTACCAGATTCGAATGCATGAAGAAAGCAAGAAATTTACAGCTTTCTCTACACCACAAAGACACTTGGGAAGTATTACCAATGAGATTGGCTAATTCACCCCAGATATTTCAAAGGAAAATGGATAATTTATTTAAAGATTATTTTATGTGTTAATTGCATCTAAAAATATGTTGAAACATATTAAACATTTAGAGATTTTCTCTGATGTTTGCAAAAAAGAAAGACTGGTTCTATCAGAAAAGAAAGCAATCATAACCACAAGAAAAGATTGAATTCATCGGAATAGAAATCGATGAGTCGTGAATAATTTTGCAGGATCATATAGTAGAAAAAGTGCAAAATTTTTCAAATGAATTAAAAGAAAAGAAAAAACTTCAAAGTTTTCTAGGAGTTGTTAATTTTGCTTGGATGTTTATTAAAAACCTAGCAAAACACAGAAAATTGTTTAGTCCAATAATGAAAAAAGATGCAAAATTTATATGGACGGAAGAACACACAGAGGGACTTAGCCAATTAAAGGAGATTTGTAAAAATCTTCCAAAAATGGATATTCCTCATGATGAAGATGATCTGATATTATATACAGATGCCAATGATCATTGGTGGGCGGCAGTTTTAACCAAGCTCACACCAGAATGAGAACAGCCATGCCGATATTGCAGTGGACTATTCTCAGATACAGAAGCCATAAGGTGGCATATCAACGAAAATGAATTCTATGTAGTAAAAAAGACTTTTGAAAAATGACCATTATTTTTACTCGCAAAGAAATTCACTTTAAAAGTTGATAATACACAGATGAAAGCTTTCTTAAGGAATATAATTGAGTCTAAGCCTGAGAAGACCATATTATTAAGATGGCAAGCACTATGTGAGAATTATATTTTTGATATTGTGGTAATTAAATCTCATGAAAATATTCTTTCAAATTTTTTAACAAGAGATGGACATCGGTGATATCGATGCCATCAGCAAGATGCAATGGCATTTGAGGGAACACCTTGAAATGCTTCAAAACAAGTTTAACAAGCTGGTCTTAAACGTAGAAGTTGCGGGAAGACTACAACAAGCCGATAAGAGAAATGTCTCTGATCGAATCAGAGGATGTTTATAGGTTTATACTCAGTTATGGTCTATAATGCAAAGGCCTATCCTCCAAGGCATTGAGAAACCATTGTTTCCCAAATAGAGAGTTTTCGAGTACAAGACTATACCTGGAGAAGGGGATGGAAATAACCCTAATTCGGGATCTGAAACAAAAATTGAAACTACAGATCCTTATCTCGAGACCTCAAGTCAACCATTCACCTCGAGGATTGAAGAGGAAAAGATCAACCTTAGACCTAATACTGACAAGAGTAAATTTAAGGTTGATACTAATGAAGCTACAATTTCTCTATTACAAGTGTACCAACAAAATTGGGATAAATTGAAAACCTGAGTAGGCATTAACCCAACTACTATTAGGGTTGATTTTGTAGGAAAATATCTTAGGTTATGGATGAAACGAACTTCATATCCAAAAGAGGTCAAAGCTTCGTATGAATTCGGGGCTTTTGCGTCAGTTTATACCACATCATCAAGTTTCCCAGAAATCTCAGGTCTACCAAATAGATCCAGGAAGCTGTTCACGAAACTTGGGCAAATAATGATTATTTGTGCATATGAGATATTCTGGAGCTATACTTTTTCCGTACAACACCAGAACCAACAGGAAATGGCTCTCATGAAGCCTTTCATTTTATCAAGTTAAGGAGGCCAAATACAAATGTTTAGAAATTTATCAAGGATCTTCCGTCAGAGAAACACCCCTTGTTGCTTCAATTACTGAAGACGATATTTCTGTCAGAAGAGCATGAGGTTTACGGGTCTGTCTTACTGAGGTGTACAAAGTCAAGTTTCCGTTTAATTTTTATCATAATTCGGTAAACAGATCATTCATGTTAAATACTATGACAGGAAAAACCATAAGTTTTGCAGAAGATCTAATCGAAAGAAAAGAAATCTTCTGTAGAATAGCAAGCTTTCAGAGTGTAAAGAAACTCGTCGGAAATTCTGTAACGTGCACATGTGGGAAGATGGTCAGAGAATATTTGCCCAGAATTCCCAAATCAAAAGGCGCCAGAATTTGGCAAGGATTTCATACCCCATTCAGATAGAAAGCATCAGGCAGAAACAGGTGGTGAAGGACCACATCCACGTTTTCCTCGGGGACATCAAAAGTTTAAAATTCCTCGACAAAAATAAGTGGATATGTGAACTTAATCACTTTTCGTTGGGGATAACAAAAGCTAAAGATTTCCCAGACAAAATATAGTGGGCATGTGACTAACCCACTAAATAAACAAGAAAAATTGTACCCAATTACACCTATAAATATAGAGTAAATGAGAACCAATAAAAATGCACAGAACCAAGTTGGAACCTAAAGAAATGTATTTCACATATTTGAAGGTTTTTGAAAGACGCATCAAGTCACTAAGAAAGCAGCTGATAAATTTCAATGAGTTCCACAAACACCTGAAAGAAACAGGAAGAGATATATCAGCTGGCATGATCCAGACGCATATATACTATATATGCCAAGAAATAAAAAGTGAAGAACAAGCTGTATCTAGAAGAAAACAATTCAAGAAAAGTAAAGGGACCAAAAACCACTCCCTCGAACCCACTCAAAGGATAATGCCAACCAAAACTGGACGACATTAAAAGTTATGGCCAATATTTGAAGTCCAAAGAAACATGAAGAGGCTTCTATAAATAACCAAGGCTTTTGCCTCTCTCATGTATTAGTTTCAAATTGAACTATTTTACTATACACCCCGAGGTAGGAAACGAAACAGGGTTGTGCTAAGTGCTATTGAAGGAATCTGTGTCAGGAACCATCTGTTGCGAATGCATGGTTAGGCTGTGAGGAGCATTCTGTAAAACCCAGTGGATATAACCCGACGACACTCTGGTTAAAAAACTATTCAATTTATTAAACGAAAGCATGATGGGCCAATAAAAAAATATAATTTGAAATTTGTATATAGGCTGGAAACCTGCCACGTACCAAAATAATAATAATTAAGGTTGTTTTTGAAAATTTTGGGAAAATGGGGAGTTAAAACAAAGATTTAGAGGGGTAAGAAGTAAGGAGAAAGTTGAGTTTGGAAAAAGGGACTAATTTCAAATTTCCTATATTAATAATTTAAAATGAATAATTGTAAATTATATAATGAATTTTTAGCCACATTATGTTGGATATTTTTAATTTGTGACAACTCAAATGCTTTAAATTCCTCTAACAATGAGAGCTTTTATAATATGAGAAGTTCAGTTGTCAAGCTGTACGTTTGAAGAAATTGACCATGAACAATCGTAAAAGTTGGTCAAATAGTTGGAAAGAGTTGAACAAAAATAGAAAAAAATAATCTCTTGACAAAAAATAAACAAAAGCTACAGAAATTTCTGTAAAATTTTCTCAGTCATTTTCTTGTGTATTTCAATTTTCAGAAGTCCGATTTTTCAAATTTTCGACATGTTCTTCCATTTGTCTTCTTCTAAAAACGTTACTCAAGTTAATAACAGTATAATTAAAGTAGTTGATATTCTCTATAATTTCATTATATTCTTCAGTTTATATTTTTAACTTTGCAATCCTATCGAGATAATTATAACAAACAGTCGAATCGAGACACAACGCTTGACAAAAAAAATTCAGATCATTTTACATTTGGCACAATCTCTCGTGCCCAACATATCCGAAATTTTTTGTGGTAAATAAATTGGCACGCCCAATAGAACAAAAATGCTTTTAAAGCGTACCGAGAAGCATGAAGGAATTCTTATATAACAGAGAAAGCCTATCGTTCACAAGAAGAAGAAACTGACTCTGATGCAATATCAGTGAAAAAATAGTACACAAATTTGAAGAAGAGATATTAGGATAGGAATTGCATTTTTTTTGTGAGAGAGTTTCAACAAATATTGTTTTGTCCAAAGAGAAAAATATATGTGGTGATATCAAAGAAATGACCAAAGTCTTTAAATTTGTCAAGATGAACTTTATATCAGAAATAAGGGATTGAAAAAATATTAGAAGGAGAAGAATAAGTCACCATAAATTGGTAAACCTAAAGAGATTGAAACTAGTTATATGATAACTAAGGCGAGGGTTGGGAAGTTCTCAAGCAGGTGAAAACCGTCGTTGGGTCTATTAAGGAAGGAAATATACTCCTCCGCACAGGAGGGAAGAATAATTATGGCCGAAACACTAAAAGTACAGTAATGGCATTCAAGTGGCCGGTAATATGTTTACTATGACTTATCCTAACATACATCCAGATATATATGGTGATGGGAGAATACATGGATTTTCAGTTCAAAATTCAGGGAATAACACTTAGGGGAAATCTATTCCCCACACCCATTACTATAAACTCTAGTCTTGGATTTAGAGATTGCATGTGATGTTATTCATGAGTTGTATGGCCCAGGGGTGAGGTCAATAAACCGACCAGATTTTCACAAGCTATACCCGATGTTGTTGATCGTGATAATCTTTATCTACGATGATGCCGCATTCCATACTTCACTTTATAATCGGGGGAAGATGGTTGGTCTAGTGTGAAACATGTATCAATGTTTACGATACAATGCAGTTAATTAGCAAATTTGGATAATTTTTATAACTTCAAGCTACGGTTGTTCCCCAATTCATTGGATAGCACTGTTTTCAATTGGTATGCAACACTGCATCGAAATTCTATTACGACTTGGCATGACATGGAACGCCAGTTCCATACACAGTTTTTAGAACAATGTAATTATCGAGGGTGGTTAAAAACCGAGAGAATATGCTAATGATTTCATATGTAAATTCAAGTGAGAAGTAGGTGCAAAGTGTTCTTTCTTGAATAAGAATATGTGAAGATGGCACAACAAAAATTTAATTTTGAGCATAGAAATAAATTCCAAGGGATGGAATTCCATGATTTTTATGAGGCCGCTGCCAAAGTATCAGGGCATGAAGAATTATTGCGTGAAGAACATCATAAAATAAAATCAACTGTTGGCTCTTATGTCTAGGAATTTGAGGAAAACACCTTGGCAGAAATGGAGAATTCTAAATCACGCAAGGTCCCGTTATTAAAGCGAAAGAGTGAAGAATTTTCTGGGTAGAACGCTTCTCTAGTTCAAACGCTTTATACTTTTAACGTGTCAAAGACAGAAGAAATTTTTGATCATTTGATGAAGGAAATATTTATAAATATACTCCCAGATCTATAAATTTTCTCCCGGATCATAAGTAACCAGCCAGATAGGAAATAAACGGAAGAGACTACGTTAATGTTGGAACATTTCATGTTCGAAATCTTGATTTTGATGTTAACAAAACTTGTTATTATTTCTAATAAATTTACCTAAGTTCGCAAAAAGCTGAAACTAATCAGGCCTCGAACTGATCAGTTATCGAGACAAAACTGAAGCTATCAAGACACAAACTGAAAGTGCCAACCGATTGCTCAAACTGAACCAGTCCAACTTAAATATCAAAGAACAGTTCCGTTGATAGGTTATTCAGCAGAAGACCTTCAGAAGCACGACCAGCTAATGAAGAGTTCAACTGAATAAGTGAAATCAGTTCAGCTGACGAGCCAACTGATTTCACCAAACCAGTTCAAGACCAGTTCAACTGATCAGTTCAGAGCATCAGTTAGGATCCGATCAGTTTGCAGAACACGACAAGCTTATCTAAGTGGAATACAGCTGTGCACAACGGTATAAAAGCAATTGTTCGATCAAAGGACAATAATGAACATTGCAGCATAGCTTAAAGACAAGACGTTCTATAATGGCTGTCAGAAAAGACAAGACAAAAATTTAGAGGAACTGATTCAAACTGCAACGAACACATTTGATTAGTCTTGATGTACGGTCACATTTCCTCTATAAATACAAGATCAAGACCATCAACAAGCAGGCAGAACAGAAAGGAAGTATGAAGAAAGGGTGTGTAAAAATAAGTGTGCATATCAGCTTACAAGAAGCATGAAACGACCCTACTTCTAAATTCATTTTATTTACACTAATTTTTTTCTAAACCATGCATAATTATTTCATCATAAATAAGCTAACATAAATAATCAAATAAAGAAAATTCCAAAATATCCAAAATCGTTCATGCAGAATAAGTAAATAAAGAAATAAAAGTCTAAATTCAACTCAATAAATTCTAGCATCCTAACAGTCTATAAATAAAAGCGATAATCCATAAAATCATCAAAAGTCTTTAACATATACGGAATTTCTAGGTCCTTGGGTATGCACTGCACCTCCCAGATGACTCGATAGTCCTCACCTCACGACTCAACATCATCTTTACCTACAACTATTCAAACCTAGTGAGTCTAATGATGCAGCATGCTCAAACCTAATATAGCAAATACGTAGATATACACTCACATGCATAAAAATTACTATACTTTAGCTTAAAATAGATTTTTCATTACAATCATGAAACCTTCAAAATATGCAGCTTTTTAAACCATGATTAGATATGAACATTTTCCATTTAAAATTATCATTTTTAGGTGAAGTCCGATCCTCAAAAGTGACAACATTCTTTCGATTGATCAATCTATAAATCATAGTACTAGGCCACCGAGGTAAACGTCCACTTCTTTGACTATCCCATCGACTAGCATAAAAATAAAATCATCATTCACTACTTCAACGGATCCATTATCATTGAGTTTCTCGCACCCGTTTTTGACGGTTCTCTCCATTTTCATTGCAAGTTCACCTTTTCCATTTTCAACAGATCCCTTACTTCTTTTTCGTCATAATCAATTCACATTCCTCAAAAATATTTTTCTTTACTTTATCATTACATAAAACATTCATAACTTTTCATATTCTTTAAAAGTTCTAAAAAGATGCTTTATATCATTCATATACGTCGAGATTGCTAAAAATAACAAATACATGGAAATACATTAAAACTTATAAAAATAGCATATATCATGCATATACTTTAAAACTTCTAAAATAGTATTTAACATGATTTGGAATTGTTTTAGGAAGTTGCAAATCACCCTCAACTTTCCTCGAATCGAACACTCACGATTCAACGTTATACATACCCGGACGACCTTAAACTTGACTCAAGGAGATGAATCAATTTAAAACTTTAAAAACACCCAACAATATCTAGTAGCTTGCTGGAAATTCAATCTTAGGACCTACGTTTCAAAAACGACTGAATTCGCTTACCGGATGGCTCGTTTACTACCGTTTTCGCGTTTTTTTTAAACAAAAGAACAAACTTCCCTTCTGACTCAAACTAACCCAAGACCAGACATTTCTTAACATCTTAAGTCACCATTTAAGCTGCTGGAAGTCCACAAGACCAAGCCAAACCGAAAACCTGGAATAACATTTTAACCTAGTCAAACTTCGGCCTTTTTTGACACGTTCGTGAAATTTACGACCTCGAACGGACCACAGCTCAAAACGACCCCAAACTAGGCTCTATACCCCTTTCTTAGACACTACATAAGACCATGATCAGGCCCTTTCCAACACAGACCTGTCGCCTCACGCCCTAGACCCCTCGTAACAGCAGCCCTCCGCGCACGTCTCTTGCGCAACAAGTATCCTCTCATGTCCAGAAGCCAGCCCTGCACCAGGACCTTAATGCACGTCCCAATCCCCTGGCCCAGCCCTTGAACCGACCCCTTATCCCTAGGAAACCCCACGCACCAAAACAACACCACATGTGCATGTTTGTGGTGTTTCGGCTACAACGCTCGACCGAGCCAAACAAGCTCTGACCGAATCATCCCTAGACCATCCTAGGACCCTTATCCCTCCCTCAAAACCATGGCTAGAGTCCCATGCAGCCTCCATGGCTGTAGAAACACCAAAGCCGCACCCTTCCCCTACACGGCCTGCACGCATTTTGCGTGTAGGACTGGATAGCCCCCTTGCGACTTTCTGTTGTGACTTTTATACCTTCAAACCTCCTCTTAAACATCTAGACCAGCCCTTGAATACTTTGGTTTGCATCACTCCTTCAACAATTCAATAAACATCAAATTTTTTTTCGAAAACATGAGATGCACATGTAGGAAGTTGAAAACGATCATCCTTGTAAAATTTCAAACAAAATCATAATACATGCAATAATATGGATTTAATGGTGCATTAAAAATGTTTGAAAACATTCCTTGCTCATTTATTCTTACGAGATTCGAGAGATGGAGCGATGAGAAATGAATGGGACGCGAAAACTCCCTTCCTTCCTTCCTCTAGGGTTTGGCCACCAAGAGTCCTAAAGTGTGTGTGTGTGCTGAATGTGTGTGAGTGGCGTGAATGGTATGGTGTTGGGTGGGTAGGTTATATTTAAATAGATCATTAAGTTGTTAAGTGGGCTTAAGTTTACATAATGAGACCTATTTATTTCGTTAATTCCTTGCTAATCTAGGCCCATTAAGGGGTTAATTAAATACATATGCAAATGCTTAAACATGATTCTAGACCACTCATTTAAATAAATTTCATATAATTTGCATGCATGCATGTGGTTATTGTGTTTAGTTTTTCGAACGTTACAAAGCAACCCGTGTTATCAGCTTAGATTGGAAGCACAAATGTATGAGAACACTTTCGTGTTATATTCGTAGATTAGTTCTCACACATACACACCATCACTCACATATACACAGAGAATCGAGCGTACTGAAATTCAGAGTGAGTCTTGCACAAAGACATTGATAGGATCGGTTGTCGTAACAAGAGTGTTTAGAAAGGGGGAGGGGGGGTTGAATAAACACTTACAATTAAAATTGTTCTTTAATAATATTTGAGTTCAGTTTGGTGACAAACTGAATCTCGGAATCTTGTTGGTCAATAAAATTCAGTTAAACTAGAGTAGTTGCGGAAGGTAACTGACTGAAAGATAGAATACGAAACTGAAAGAAATATACAAGAGTTGTTTCTGGATGTTCAGAGAATTCAATTACTCCTACGTCACCCCTTCTATCACAAGGATATGATATTCATTAAAAGACTTTGATCGAGTACAACATTTGTACAGACCCACTTCAGTTTGGACTTACTACTGCCAAAACTGTGAAAGCGGACCGGTTACGGAGGCCGGAAACGCAACGGAAGCAAAAAATTAAAATTTTTATCAAGAATTTTCGGCCCCCTCAAATGTTTTGTGTAATATTTACAAAAACTAAAACCATGCATAGGATGATTAAAGGATTTACCTATCAACTCCTTAGAGTTGATGAAATGGCTCCAACTAAAGTATGAATACTTTAGCTCTTCTTGGCAAGATAAATCTACAAGCTTCCCTTCTTGCTCCTAAATCAAGCCCACCACTAGCAAGGCAAATCCCCTCAAGTTTTGCACTAGAAAAACTTAAGGATTTTCAAAGAGAAGATTTTTATTCTCCAAAAATGAAGAACAAAAGATGAGGAAAAATTGAGAGAAAAAACCTCCTAATTTTCGGCCAAGTGATGTGTTAGGGAGAGTGGGAGAATAGCCTAGGTATTGTGAAATTTGTCTCTCAAAAGTTGCATGCCTTTTGAATATTTTAATAAAAAGTAATCAAGGCTCTTCACCTCCCAAGCATGCAATCCCTACATGTCTCACTTATATATTATATGGTTTTTAACACATTAAAAACCATAGACTAAATTTTAATATCTCAAACACATTTGAGATTAATTAAATATTACTTGATTTTACTCAAGTCCCACTAGTTAAATAATTATTTAAATTGAGCTCTACAAGACTCAATATTATTTAATTAATTCAACACTTGAATTAATTTAATTATTTAGACTCTACTAGGTCTACTAGTGTTTAATTAATTCAACACTTGAATTAATTTAATTTAGTCCACAATAATGTTTATGAAAATCACAATTTTCAACTACATTATTTACTTGCCAAATTTTAATCTTAGGAACACTTCCATAAATTAAAATTTATATTTCTCTCTTAGAAGTCATACTTCTATTTTTCTTAACGCTTATAAACACATTTATAAGCCGTTCAACACATTGAACTATTTTACTTCTCATCGGGATTTACAAAGCTAATACTTGTGTGGCCCTCAATGGTTCATTGATACAACTAGCCGTGGGTTCACATCTCCATGTGATTCGGACTAAACATGTCCTTATACGAGCATACCCCAATTGCTCCATTCTTACTTATCAACTCCTTGATAGTAAGAACGTCAGAACTCAAGTCTGATAGCACCCAACCAATCACGTTAAACGCCTAGCAGCATCGCTTACGTGATTCCCTAGGTATCACATGATAGTGCCTGCAAGAACCATTCAATTATGGTTAGCGTACAGTACGGTCCCTTCAACTCATATATCCCGACCGACTCGACAACTATTGGTCTATCGAGAGTTGTCAATGAATCGATACTATGTGTCATGTTGTGGTTGCATCGATGGTGTAATCTATGAAACCCCTTTCATAATTACCACCATACTCTGATCAGAGATTTCAACCCACACATACATGAAAAAAAACATAGGATATCCATACCCGTAGGTAAGCGGTGAATCCCCGGCTACAATGCATCGACTCCTATATGTTTCGCCGTAACACCCAACCTTGCCACCTGATGACCCCATAAGAGTCGGTAAACAAGTCAAAGTGAAACGCTAGCATATAGAGTCTCAATGTTGTCCCGGGTCATAAGGACTAATGGTGTACAACCATAAACTAGGACTTTTCCACTCGATAAGTGAGAACCACTTGGAAAGTCCTTTATAGAGGGTTGTTCAGTGCACTCTACCAGGAGCACCTATCTGCATGCTCGGACATCACAATGTCCCCTACCAATGAAACATGGTACTCACATCGCAGATACTAGTCTCTAACTCGAGCGGCCTTTATCCTTCTTAGTGGCGGCTGAATCGACTAGGAACGGTTTAGAATATACAGTATTCCAAATATGAGTTTCATGATACTCATCATATGAGCATCTCATATTCTTTCTACTATTTGTATATTCAAGGACTTTATCTATGCAACAAGCATGGGTATAAAGATAAAGATGCGCCAAATTAATAAATTGAAATATTATTAAAATAAAGATCGTTTATACAAAGAGTTTCATTGTGAACAGTCGGCCAACACTTGGCTCGACGTGCACCTACTCTAACAATCTCCCACTTGCACTAGAGCCAACTACCTATATGCTTTATACCCATTGATTCGCGATGCTTCTCGAACGATGGTCCTGGTAAAGGCTTAGTTAGTGGATCAGCAACATTATCTGCGGAGCCGACTTTGTCAATCACGACATCTCCTCTTTCCACGATCTCTCTGAGGATGTGGTACTTTCTCAATACGTGTTTGGACTTCTGATGAGACCTTGGCTCCTTCGCCTGAGCTATGGCTCCCGTGTTGTCGCACATCACCGGGATAGGAGCAACTCCATTTGGAATGACGCCCAACTCTTGGACGAAATTCCTAATCCAAACAGCCTCCTTTGCTGCAGCCGATGCAGCAATGTATTCTGCCTCAGTGGTGGAATCCGCAGTACTGTCTTGCTTGGAACTCTTCCAAGAGACAGCACCACCATTGAGCATGAATATGAATCCGGAGGTTGACTTCGAGTCATAAACATCGCTTTGGAAGCTAGAGTAGGTATAGCCTTCCAATTTCAGTTCTCCACCCCCATAGACCAAGAACAACTTATTGGTCCTTCTCAAATACTTGAGGATGTCTTTCACAGCTTTCCAGTGTGGAAGACCGGGGTTGGATTGATATCTACTCACTACACTTAGTGCAAATGCCACGTCAGGACGTGTAGATATCATCCCATACATGATACTACCAATGGCTGAAGCATACGGAATTCGTGTCATCGCCGCTATTTCTGCGTCAGTCTTGGGAGACATAGACTTGGATAGGGACACGCCATGACACATTGGTAGATGTCCTCTCTTGGACTCATCCATCGAGAACCGCTTCACGATGGTATCAATGTATGTGGACTGGGTGAGACCAAGCAATCTTTTTGATCTATCTCTATAGATCTGTATTCCCAATACAAAAGATGCTTCACCCAAGTCCTGCATTGAGAACTTACTTGCTAACCATATCTTAGTTGATTGCAACATTCCTACATCATTCCCAATGAGTAGAATGTCATCAACATAAAGAACTAGGAATGTCACAGCACTCCCACTGACCTTCTTATACACACAGGGTTCCTCAGGATTCTTAGTAAAACCAAACTCTTTGATTGTACTATCGAATCTGAGGTTCCAACTCCTCGATGCCTGCTTAAGACCATAAATAGATCTTTGAAGTTTGCATACCATATGCTCACTTCCGATAGATGTGAAACCCTCAGGTTGAGACATGTAAATTTCTTCCTTAATATCCCCATTAAGGAAGGCTGTCTTAACATCCATCTGCCATATCTCATAGTCATACCATGCAGCTATGGCTAGCAATATCCTAATGGACTTGAACATCGCAACTGGAGAAAAGGTTTCCTCATAGTCAACACCTTGCCTTTGAGTATACCCTTTTGCTACCAATCGCGCCTTGAAGGTCAATACCTTCCCATCCGCCCCAAGTTTCCTCTTGTAAATCTATTTACACCCTATGGGAACAATTCCCTCAGGTGGATCCACGAGATTCCACACTTGGTTCGAATGCATGGAATTCATCTCAGATTCCATTGCTTCAAGCCACTTGGATGAATCGGCATCCGATAACGCTTCCTTGAAAGTCCTTGGATCACATCCAAGGTTAGGCTCATCATGGCCCTCTTCAAGAAGCAGACCATACCTCACAGGTGGTCTCGAGACTCTCTCGGTTCTTCTAGGAGCTTGTATCTCCTCACTTGGCTTCTCGGGTGTGGGTTCTACAACTGTGGGTGTCTCTCGAACCTCTTCGAGTTCTATCATCTCGCCTTTTCTATCCAATAGAAATTCCTTTTCCAAAAAGGTTGCGTTCCTAGAAACAAACACCTTTGCTTCTTGGGGATGATAGAAGTAATATCCAATTGAATTCCTTGGATATCCCACAAAGTAGCATAAAATGGATCGACTATCCAATTTATCTCCCACTGTCTGCTTCACATAAGCAGGACACCCCCATATTCTAAGATAAGAATACTTGGGAGGCTTACCCATCCATATCTCATATGGAGTCTTGTCAACTGCCTTTGTATGGACATTGTTCAACAACATTGCCGCTGTTTCAAGCGCATATCCCCAAAAGGATGGCGGCAACTCCGTGAACCCCATCATAGACCGAACCATGTCCATCAAAGTCCGGTTACGACGCTCCGAAACACCATTTAACTGTGGTGTAGCGGGCGGAGTCCACTGCGAGAGAATCCCATTCTCTCTAAGATACTCTTGGAACTCGGCACTCAAGTACTCACCACCTCGATCCGATCGAAGTGTCTTGATGCTTCGTCCCAATTGCTTCTCTACTTCACTTCTGAATTCTTTGAACCTTTCAAAGGCTTCAGACTTGTATTTCATCAAATACACATACCCATACCTCGAATGGTCATCGGTAAAGGTGATGAAGTAGGCATGTCCATGCTTAGTGGTGATGCTAAGCGGACCGCACACATCGGTATGGATCAAATCCAATAACCCTTTGGCTCGCTCCGCATGGCCCTTAAAGGGAATTTTGGTCATCTTTCCTTTTAGACAGGATTCACAAGTCGTGAGAGCATTAATATCGGACATATCAAACATGCCAACTCCCACTAACTTGTTCATCCTTCTTAGGGATATATGACCTAATCGAGCATGCCATAATTGTGCCGAATTAAGAGTATCTTGTTTGCGCTTATTTGTTGTTGTTATCGTTTGGACATTGTTAAGTGGAATATCTTTTAATTTTAAGGTGTAGAGATTGTTTTCAAGTTCACCGGTACCAACTAAACATTCATTCTTGTAAATATTGCAAACACCTTTGCCAAATAAACAAGAATATCCATCAATATCAAGCATAGGAATGGAAATAATGTTTTTAATCAAGTCTGGTACGAACAAAACATCTCTTAATACAAACTTAAAATCATTGTTCAAAATTAAACAAATATCTCCTACGGCTTTGGCAGCAACTCTTGCTCCATTGCCCATCCTTAAGAAGGTCTCACCCTCTCGGAGCCTCCTACTTCTTCCCATCGCCTGCAAGTCATTACAGAGATGTGAGCCACAGCCGGTATCCAATACCCAAGAAGTAGAGTTAATCGAGATATTTACTTCAATAAAGAACATACCTTTGCCAGAATCCTTCTGCGCAAGATATTCCCTGCAGTTACGCCTCCAATGTCTAGGCTTCTTGCAGTGGTGACAGATGTCAACAGTCTTTTCAGCCTTCACTGGCGCGGCTGCCACAACGGGACTCGGACTCTGCCTCTTCAAGGGCACGCTCTTCTTGGTACGCTGGAAAGAACGCTTCTTTCCCTTCCCAGGTGGACCGGTCTTCGTGCCAGATGAAGAGCCCACATAAAGAACCTGCTTCTCCTTTTTGATGGTGGACTCAAAAGTCACAAGCATGTTCACCAACTCTTCAAGGCTGGGCTCGAGCTTGTTCATATTGAAGTTCACAACGAAAGGATCGAAAGAGCTAGGCAGCGATAGCAGCAACACATCAGTGGTCAACTCCGAAGGCAACACCAAATCCATGCCTACGAGCTTGTCCATGAGCCCAATCAACTTTAGGCCATGCTCATGGACCGAAGTCCCATCTCGCATGCGTAAAGTGATGAGCTCCTTTACTGTGGCATGCCTCAAAGGCCGAGTCTGCTCTCCGAAGAGCTCCTTGAGGTGCATATGAATGTCAGCAGCATTCTTTGCATCCTCGAATCGCCTTTGCAGCTCATCGTTCATTGAAGCCTGCATATAACACTTCGCTTTCAAGTCATGGTCACACCATTCCTTGTAGGTCTGCAATTCCTCAGGAGTGCAGCCTATAGGAGCCTCAGCAGGGGGCGCCTCAATCAGTGTTTACGCGATCTTCTCCGAGTTTAGGACAATCTTTAAATTTCTTAGCCAAGTGATATAGTTTGGTCCGGTTAGAATGTGTTTTTCGAGAATGACGGAAAACGGGTTGCGAATTGATGACATGTCAAAGATTGTACTGAAAAGTAAAACAGATAAATGTTAATGACTATTTTAAAATATTTAATAAGATATAAAGTTTGGACTTTTACTTTATAAATAATCGCTCCCACTGTTTTGACATTTTCACTACCCTCTAGTGAAAACGGGAAACACTTTCCTCAGAAGGTACGTAAGGTCCAATTAGCGAATTGTGATCCCGAATAATATCGGCCATCACAATTCCTAAAAGGTAGTTTCCAATTGCATCGCCATGCAACCCTCTACGTATACTTTTGTCTCACGTTTGATTAGGACCCAATAATATGACGTCGTTCATCTTTACGTGTCAAGCCTAACCCATCGATATTGAACCTTAATGGACGATCGCCATGAGTTCCCTCAATAATATGAGCCGAAATCATGGGAGTTCCACGTAGTTCACATCGCAATGTCAATGGATGTCACAGCTTTCCGGCACTCAAGGCTCCCCCAATAATATGAGCCGAGCCCCGAGTACGGGTAGCGTTCATCATGCATCCATTGTCGATGGAAGACAAGGAAATTATAAACAAATTTATAATTCCCCTTTTCGGACTTGATATTAATTTTGAATCTTATTCAAAATGAGGGGTTTTAATTTTGAAAGGTCTCATCATTAATTTTATTTTAAAAGCTCGCCATGTTTGATCGTATGTTTGCCGGATTCATGCAACTTTGTTATTATAATAATAATAACGCACATACTCATTATTTATAACATATCATGCATATATTATAAATAGAAAACAGTACAAGGATGATCAATCGCCCCAAAACTAATGGCCCGTGTGAGCCAAACACGGGCCTAGGTCCAATCCTAGGGTAAATGCAGGGATGCAATGCAACTAAATTATTACATTAGCATCCAATATTACATGTCTTCGATCTTCATAATCACCAAGGCCACCATCTTCCAATCTTGATCTTCCACTATTCTAATATTTACATTTAAATATCCATGGCACATAGGGATACATCTCATGGGGGGTGGGAACGGGCCATAAACCAAGCCCACTTTAAATTGATAATTATTACAATCATACAACACAAATATCCTAGCATACACCTAGCAAATTGGGCTTGGGCTTTTGATCATCCTTCATGCATAATATCACATATCATACACCATCAATTAATTATCACCATAATTAATTGATCCAATATTATATATCTTGATCCAATCACTAACCGCCACAATTATAAATTAAATTAACAAAGTATACAAACAACTTTGTCTACTTTCAAATTAATTTATTTATAATCGAATTTCTTGTAAATCACAATTTACTATAAATAATTAAAGTCCTACTTCAATTATTTATTTTATGAGAAAATATGTGCAACAATTGTAAATTTAAACTTAAGGGCCCAAAAACCATTTTTTCACCAAAAATTATTTTGGCCCATTTAAATTTCACAAATTATGTTGGCCATCCAATGGCCCAACAACTCAAGGCCCATGACACTAAGATTGTCCAAAACATTTTTGGAAAACCTAGTCGTCATCGTCGTCGCTGGAGCTCCGTCGCCGGATTCCGGCAACAACAAAAAAATTTTTTTTTTTATTAAAAACCGAAGCATTTCGGGCAGCCCCTTGGGCTGCCCCTCGGCTGCCCGAAATTTTCGGGCAGCCCCTCGGGCAGCCCCTAAAAATATTTTTTTTTTGTTTTTCAAAATTTCGGTCCTTGAGTTTTCTTGCACAAAAAAATCTCAAACGGTTAGAAATCGATCTCAACATAATATTATGCAAATATTACACAAAAACCGTAACCATAGCTCGGATACCACTTGAAAGCGGACCGGTTACGGAGGCCGGAAACGCAACGGAAGCAAAAAATTAAAATTTTTATCAAGAATTTTCGGCCCCCTCAAATGTTTTGTGTAATATTTACAAAAACTAAAACCATGCATAGGATGATTAAAGGATTTACCTATCAACTCCTTAGAGTTGATGAAATGGCTCCAACTAAAGTATGAATACTTTAGCTCTTCTTGGCAAGATAAATCTACAAGCTTCCCTTCTTGCTCCTAAATCAAGCCCACCACTAGCAAGGCAAATCCCCTCAAGTTTTGCACTAGAAAAACTTAAGGATTTTCAAAGAGAAGATTTTTATTCTCCAAAAATGAAGAACAAAAGATGAGGAAAAATTGAGAGAAAAAACCTCCTAATTTTCGGCCAAGTGATGTGTTAGGGAGAGTGGGAGAATAGCCTAGGTATTGTGAAATTTGTCTCTCAAAAGTTGCATGCCTTTTGAATATTTTAATAAAAAGTAATCAAGGCTCTTCACCTCCCAAGCATGCAATCCCTACATGTCTCACTTATATATTATATGGTTTTTAACACATTAAAAACCATAGACTAAATTTTAATATCTCAAACACATTTGAGATTAATTAAATATTACTTGATTTTACTCAAGTCCCACTAGTTAAATAATTATTTAAATTGAGCTCTACAAGACTCAATATTATTTAATTAATTCAACACTTGAATTAATTTAATTATTTAGACTCTACTAGGTCTACTAGTGTTTAATTAATTCAACACTTGAATTAATTTAATTTAGTCCACAATAATGTTTATGAAAATCACAATTTTCAACTACATTATTTACTTGCCAAATTTTAATCTTAGGAACACTTCCATAAATTAAAATTTATATTTCTCTCTTAGAAGTCATACTTCTATTTTTCTTAACGCTTATAAACACATTTATAAGCCGTTCAACACATTGAACTATTTTACTTCTCATCGGGATTTACAAAGCTAATACTTGTGTGGCCCTCAATGGTTCATTGATACAACTAGCCGTGGGTTCACATCTCCATGTGATTCGGACTAAACATGTCCTTATACGAGCATACCCCAATTGCTCCATTCTTACTTATCAACTCCTTGATAGTAAGAACGTCAGAACTCAAGTCTGATAGCACCCAACCAATCACGTTAAACGCCTAGCAGCATCGCTTACGTGATTCCCTAGGTATCACATGATAGTGCCTGCAAGAACCATTCAATTATGGTTAGCGTACAGTACGGTCCCTTCAACTCATATATCCCGACCGACTCGACAACTATTGGTCTATCGAGAGTTGTCAATGAATCGATACTATGTGTCATGTTGTGGTTGCATCGATGGTGTAATCTATGAAACCCCTTTCATAATTACCACCATACTCTGATCAGAGATTTCAACCCACACATACATGAAAAAAAAACATAGGATATCCATACCCGTAGGTAAGCGGTGAATCCCCGGCTACAATGCATCGACTCCTATATGTTTCGCCGTAACACCCAACCTTGCCACCTGATGACCCCATAAGAGTCGGTAAACAAGTCAAAGTGAAACGCTAGCATATAGAGTCTCAATGTTGTCCCGGGTCATAAGGACTAATGGTGTACAACCATAAACTAGGACTTTTCCACTCGATAAGTGAGAACCACTTGGAAAGTCCTTTATAGAGGGTTGTTCAGTGCACTCTACCAGGAGCACCTATCTGCATGCTCGGACATCACAATGTCCCCTACCAATGAAACATGGTACTCACATCGCAGATACTAGTCTCTAACTCGAGCGGCCTTTATCCTTCTTAGTGGCGGCTGAATCGACTAGGAACGGTTTAGAATATACAGTATTCCAAATATGAGTTTCATGATACTCATCATATGAGCATCTCATATTCTTTCTACTATTTGTATATTCAAGGACTTTATCTATGCAACAAGCATGGGTATAAAGATAAAGATGCGCCAAATTAATAAATTGAAATATTATTAAAATAAAGATCGTTTATACAAAGAGTTTCATTGTGAACAGTCGGCCAACACTTGGCTCGACGTGCACCTACTCTAACAAACTGAAACTCTTAGTTCTACACAATATTCTCAGTACGTAACTGATCTTAGCACTATTGAATCTAACAACTTTTAGAGAGTGCTAGTAAGCTCAAATTGTAGCCTTGATTGCTACGAATAATTCAAATAAGAATGAGCTAATGATTTTGATAGAGTAACAGCAAGTTTATGATTGAGTGATTGTCTCTCTCTCTACTATTTTTCAGCTGTTCTTTAGTCATATTTATAGACTTCTCTTTCAACGGTAACTTTGAGATGCATTTGAATTCTTGTATCCGTTGATTGCCACTTCATCATTCCTTGGGCAATGTTCTCTTCATTGATTGTAATACGGCATCTTAATTTCAATAGCCGAAATATGTAGTTCTATGCTGTAATGATTGAGGTGCGGCTTTCCATATTCAGTTGCTGTCTGCTATGTCTTTTTGTCGGTTGAATGTTCTTTCCCGAGAAACATTCAGTTGAGATATGTTTTAACTGAAACTTATGCGGCTGAGTATATTAACTGATCGATTTCCAACTGATCAGTTTTCTTCATTATTTCAGCTGGTTTCAGTTGTTAAGTAATCAGTAGCGTCTTTCGCATATTCAGTTGTCTCATAATTCAGTTAGTTTCTTCAGTTTGTCAAACTCCGAAATTTGGTTTCCAAAAATTTCCCCCTTTTTGGTGTTTGAAAAAACTAAGCATATAGTAACTGAAGGATTGAACTTTTATAGACTGCCTCTTAACAAAAACTGTCTCAAAACAAACTGCTAAACTGCTAACTGCTCTTCAATGTTTCTTCTGAGTCATACTAACTTCCCCCTTTTTGTCAAACTGAGCCATGTCGATAGATAATTGTCGAACTTCAGTAGATAAGATGCCGACATCAGCTGAAATACTGGAGATGGCAGTAAGAACTGAGGTTTGCAGTGAGTCTATTTTGTTTGCAACAGATGTTTCTAGTCTTTCAACTCGTTGGTTGATCACATCTTGAGTAGCGAAAAGAGTAGCAGTTGTAGCTTTGTTCTGCTTGTGTTCTATGGCAACTGAGAGCTCAGTTACAACTTCTTGAATATTCTTCAGCTTTGCAAAAACAAAATCTTCAGATCCATTCAGCTTTACAGAATGATAGAATTGGGTTGACTGAATGGATTTGATGGCATCCATTATTTGATTCATATTTGTCTTGATGGTGTTGATTTCATCGAACAATGCTTCTGAATTTGAGATTTCAGGAGACATGACTCCTATATCTTCCTGATGTGGCACTTGTTCTGGTGGATTGAAAATTATCATAGTGCGATCAACTATCTCTTCTTGACCTTGAGAGGAAGAAGGTTGATTCTGAGCATCAGAAACACTTTGTTCTAGAATAACAGGGTAATCTGTGGTAACTGCTATTGGAGAATCATGGGCTTGTTCTTCTGTTTGATCAACGGCTGAAACTTGGGGTGGTTCTTCAGTTTGAAGATTTTCAACATTAGACAACTGCTCTTCCACGGATTCAGTGAGTGTTTCCTCTTGGTTCTGAGTGAGCACATCAGTTTGCTCTTCAGTTTCAGATGTTACTTGCTGAACTGTTTCTGGAGTAACAAAAAATTGAGCTTGTTCTGCATTGTCAGAGAATTGAACATGTTTTTCAGCAACTGGAGATTGAACATGTTTTTCAGCAACAAAAGTTTGAACATGTTCTTCAGTGATAAAAGTTTGAACCGGGTCTTCAGATGTAATCAGAACTTCTTGTTCTGTTTGTTCAGTTAGAGGACCAACTGATTCAAAATTATGTGCTTCAGTTGGAGCTTCCTGAACAACTGACTGAATGATTTCATCGATATTGGCGAAAGTCAGTTCGGCCTAAGAATACAGATGTTGATTCCCGACTGTTGTTTGTGGAACCTCCTGGACTGATTTTTCAGCAATGAGTTCTTCAAAAGATTCATTCTGCTGAGACGATGAAGATTTGTATTCCTCTGTTCCTTAAGATTTTTCTGGAAGAACAAGTTCTTGATCTTGTTCCCAAAACCTTATTTCCCTCTGTAGGCCACTAAGATCTGCATCCAGTTGAGTGAACACAACTCTATCTTGATATGCAGTTGGCCCTGTGGGGTTGTAGTTTTCTTTCAACTTTCGAACCGTCTTAGTCAGTTGATTAGCCCGTATTTGATCAAAAAAATATTGTCTCCTTTCCAGTGCTTGAATAATGGTAGCAGCTTTAACTACCTTCAAAACTATCTTTTCCAGTTTAATAAACGTCTTCAGTTGGGATTTGTGCTTCAGTTTCTTGGAAAAAATTTCGGTCCTGAAGCTTTTCCATCGGTTAAAAAATGTGAGTTTTGATGTGGCAAATGTATTTACCTCTTCCCAAATTAGATCGATATGAGTTTGAATGGTGTGAGATGGCCTTGGCTCCTCCTCAAGCTTGCCTTTTCCCTTCTCCGTGGTTAGAATATGAGGAATTTGTAAGCCAGATTTTGTAGACTCCACTGGTTCCTTCAATGTGACGCCTTTTGGTCTAGCCTGAGGTAAAATAGTGGGTTGATTTACACGAGTGAAGGGAGATTTTACTCTAGTGGGTATCTTTTCAGTTGGAACTGAATCATCAGGAGGGATGACCTGCAATGGGATAGCCTGAATAGGTTTTTCAGCAGCTGACTGAGACAGTCTCTCAGTAATGGTTTGTTCCACTGCTGGTATTGGTTTGGTTCTTTGTGTCCTTGGTTTCTTGATAAGTTTGGGAGAGGGAGTTTCTCAGAATCTGATTCACTGAGAATCAGTTTTCGCTTTGTAGCCTTCAGTTGGGCCAGCGTATTGGCTTACTTGACTGATTTAGGAGCAGCTTGCTGCATCCCAATCTCATTCTTGACTTTTACGAATTGTTTAGGCGTGAGATCCATTTTGGTCTTTGGTGGCAAGATATTCTTGGCAGTGAATATCTTAAATTTTGAGGATTTTTCGGCATTGTTAGCTACCAGTCCTTTGAGTTTCATAAAATAACTGATTGGAATAGCAAACCCCCTGGACTGTTTTGTTGATTGAAGCATATTCTTTAGAATGCTGAAAATAATGTACCTCCATTTGGCTTTCTTCTCACCCATGATGATTGTCATCACCTGGAATTTTTCAAGAGTGAGAGCTGCATATGAGCCAGCTTTAGCTAAAATTCCCTTTGCTACAATATCAGCCAATAACTGAATTTCTGGTTTCAGTTATTTCTTTGGGTCGGAGACTTTGATTTTCCGCCCATCAGCAGATAATGAGGATTGCATTTCCTCAATATCGGATGTTTTAACATCTGAGAAACTGACATATCCATCAGTCGGCAAGGAAAACATTTCTCCAAAGTTTTCTTCAAATAAGATCAGCAACTGATCATTGATAGTGACAGAGATATTTCCTTCACCAGTAACATACCCTTTCAGATATAATTCATTCACTTCCTTCGAGTATATTTCTTGTGAAGATTGTCCCAAAAACATTCTGAGCCCAGCAGATTCAATCTTCAGAAAGACATTTTTGATATCAGCTTCTTGAATTGATAAAATTGAGTCAAAATCGATTGCCATGGCATTCATCAAGTGAGCAGGGATCTGATTAGCCATTTCGGAAGGTAAGATGATATGAAATTCGTATAAAATAAGCTTCGGAAATTAGTATGCTCTTAGAACTGATTGTATGCGTGAAGGAGAAGAACTGAATTGAAGCGGGTATAGTACATTTGTACGTGACTGTTCAAATTCTGGACATGTGTCAGTCCATGAAAATTTTGAATAAAATTAAGTGTACGTGTACTGTAATCGTGTCTATAAAGGTTAGCGGTTTTAAAATAAGCCACGTCATCAATCTGCAGTCACGTCAATTGATTTAGAATATAATAAATTTTAATTAGTTAACGTATGTGAGAAGATTTGTAAACAATCAGACTGAACGATCAGTTGGGAAACTGATTCATTTCAGTTGAGAAGTTAAAAACAATTGTCTTCTCAGTTATTCCCCCTAAATTGGTGCATAAAACATTTAAAATGACGATGTAAAAATAAATTTAAGGCTTTAAAAAATTATTATATGATAAATGATCGCGGCCCTTCAGCTTCCATAACTTCTTGGTTATAAATAGAAGTGGCTCAGTCAGTTTCAGACATATCATCCAAAATATTCAAGATAAGAAAAAATATCTGATACGAGTGACTCAAGTCTTTCTCCTTTTTCTCTGGAGGCCAGGAAGGCCGAGATAGAAGATGAAGTACGAAAGTCTGCATTACTGGGAGCGATTGCAGGAGCTTGAGCTCTTGTACAGCTCTGGGGAGGCCACCACTCCTGAATTGGTGGCATAACTGAAGCAAGTGCGAAAGCACTTGAATATTGCTGTGTGGGTGGACGTCTTCAAGGACGCTCACATGTATCAGCTGATGCTCCGCAAGGAATTGAAGATCCTAAGGCGCATAACTCATTCTCACAGCTTTCTCATGACTGCTCCTCCTTCTCTATCTGTTTGGTTGAAATTTTGGATAATTGTTGTGGAGGAGAAGTATGATAATGTAATCCAGACCAACATTTATAAGTAATGAAATATTTATCTGGTTTTAACTATGTTTTTCTTTTTCCTGCAAATAATGAGTTGATTACTAACTGATTAGATAAACTGATATTAATTGACTTCTGACTGAAATCAGTTAACAATTAATAATTAGTAAAAGATACACTAATATTAGTTGAGAGTAAAAATATAATAATTGTTAAACTAGTATCAACTGATAATAAATAACTGGTGAAGAAAAAGCCTGGGTAATTGCGATGATGTTTCGGTTTGCTTTAGTCCTTTCAACTTCTTCACCATTTAATGTTGCCTGTTGAAGAAATGCGTCCACATTTAGAGGAGTTAAAGAGAAGCATCGAGGAGAAAGTTTTGATGAAGGTCATGTCTGTATGGGACAAGATACACGATCTTCATTTTGTGTACCATAATCGTTTACCTACTACTCGTGCACAAAGAGCAAGGGCTAGGAAGTATCGAGACGTGTTTAATGTTTATCAAGTTACAGAACTGATCGAAGATCAAGCTCTGCTTTATGCAATGCTCTGGACAGAGTGGCATCGACTAGATAAGCTTGCAGATTCTGAATCTTTCAGAAATCTACGGATCCATGAACTTACCCATTGGTTGAATGAGTCGAAGAATTTTGTTGGATCTGAACTGAGTGATATAACTTGGCATCATTTTTATTCTAATGTAAAATTTGATTGACTTAGTGCTATCTTACTTTATTTTTCTGCAATCAAATTAATGTCATCAGAAGGTTTATAACAAACTGATATATGATAACTGACATCAGTTGACAGAAAGTAGTCAGTTGTGAGAAATGTATTTATAAGCTAGACAGTATTAATAATAAGTTTATGATAGATCAATTAACCCAAGAATATTTCGAAAGTAAGAAAACTTAGCCTCGGTTAATGGTTTTGTGAAGATGTCAGCATGATCCCTAATGAAGTGATGCCTGACATCTATATGCTTGGTCCTTGAGTGAAGAACTGGATTGTAAGTGATGGCAATTGTGCTGGTATTATCACAAAATATGGGCGATTCAGTTGACGTTACTCCATAATCCTTCTGTTGTTGCTGAATCCAGATCAGTTGTGCACAACCGCTACCAGCAGCAAGATATTCTGCTTCTGTTGTTGAGGTAGCTATGGATGTCTGCTTCTTGCTGAACCAAGAGATCAGTCTGTCTCCTAAGAACTGACAAGATCCACTTGTACTTTTGCGATCAAGCTTACATCCTGCATAATCTGCATCTGAATATCCAACTAAATTGAAGGTGGAGTCTTTGGAATACCATAGCCCAACATTTTGCGTGTCCTTAAGGTATCTCAGAATTCTTTTAGCAGCTGAGAAATGTGATTGCTTAGGATTTGCTTGAAATCTTGCACACATACAGACAGCAAAAACAATATCAGGACGACTGTCTGTTAGGTACAACAATGAACCTATTAACCCTCTATATAATGTCGCCTCCATTGATATTCCCCCTTCGTCAGTGTCTACTTTAACTGATGAGCTCATGGGAGTTGTTGCGGCTGAACATGATTCCATACTAAATTTCTTTAGCAACTCTTTGTATATTTTGTTTGACTAATGAATATGCCAGTTTCCAGTTGCTTCACTTGCAGTCCAAGAAAGAATGTCAGTTCACCCATCATGCTCATTTCAAACTTGTCCTGCATTAACTTAGCAAACTTTTCGCACAATTTGGGGTTAGTTGACCCAAATATTATATCATAAACATAAATTTGAACTAATAGAATGTGATTATTTTTAGTAAATTTGAACAAGGTCTTATCAACTGATCCGACTGAAAAGTCATGATCAGTTAGGAATTTTGAAAGAGTTTCGTACCAAGCCCTGGGAGCTTGTTTAAGACCATATAATGCTTTGTTCAAATATTATACATGATCAGGAAGTTTGTGCTTTACAAAACCTGGAGGTTGTTCAACATATACTTCTTCTTGTAACTGACCGTTTAGGAATGCACTCTTCACATCCATCTGGTAAACTTTGAAGTTTTTGTGAGATGCATAAGCAAGAAATATTCTGATTGCTTCCAATCTTGCAACTGGAGCATACCTCTCATCGTAGTCAATTCCTTCTTCTTGCCTATATCCTTGTGCTACTAGTCTTGCTTTGTTGCGTATAACTGAACCGTCCTCGTTCAGTTTATTCCTGTACACCCATTTTGTACCTATAATGGTTTTTGAAGTTGGTTTTGGAACTAAGTTCCAGACGTTATTGTGAGTGAACTGATTCAGCTCTTCTTGCATAGCATTTACCCAATTAGGATCAGCAAGAGCTTCATCAGTTTTCTTTGGTTCCAGTTATGAGACAAAGGCTGAATGATTAAATAAATTTAACATTTGATTGCGATTCTTACTGGATCAGATGGATTTCCTATTACCAATTCTGGTGGATGTGATTTTCTGCATCTGTACTCAGCATTTGTTGCATCAACAACTTCTTCAGTTGGTAACTGAATGCAGTTTTCAGCTTCAGTTGATGCCTCGTCAGCTGATATTTGAATGTTATCATTTTGCTTTAATAACTGATTGTCAGCATTGACTTCCTGCTCATTTAATTGATCCAATATCTCTTGTTCGGGTGTTTAAAAGATGTTTTGATTATTATGACTTTCATCTTTGTCATCATCTTCCAAACTGATATTTGTAAATCGATCAGCTAGCTCAACTTGATCAGTCAGCTTATCAGTTAGTGCAGTTTCATCAAAATCAACATGCGCAGATTCCTCAACATTTAAAGTTTTCTTATTAAAGACTCTATAAGCTATACTAACTGATGAATATCCAAGGAATATTCCTTCTGCAGATTTGGCATCAAATGCTTTTAAATAATTTCTACCAGTATCATGAATAAAACATCTGCAGCCGAATATTTTGAAATAAGTGATTATACTTTTTCTTACATGC
This sequence comes from Primulina eburnea, assembly GCF_022965805.1. Taxonomy (NCBI): domain Eukaryota; kingdom Viridiplantae; phylum Streptophyta; class Magnoliopsida; order Lamiales; family Gesneriaceae; genus Primulina; species Primulina eburnea. The sequence continues at coordinate 15,660,943 of NC_133111.1, forward strand.
CAGATCTCATATAATGTTTTCATATGATTCTTATTAATCATTGATCTGTTCTGAGTATAACACGCAGTGTTTACTGCCTCTGCCCAAAATATTTGAGAAATACCAGAATCAGCAAGCATTGTTCTAGCAGCTTCTTTAAGGGTCCGATTTCTTCTCTCAGCTACACCGTTTTGCTAAGGAGTTCTTGCTGCTGAGAGCTCATGCTTGATTCCAGCATTTTCTAGAAAGCTTGAAAGTGTTTGATTGATGAATTCAGCATTTTCTAGTCCCACTTTCCTTAATTGTTATATTCGACATTAATAATGATTAAGACATGAATTAGCGTCCGGGTCCCCACAGCAGGTGGTATCAGAGCAATAGGTCTAGAACTGTAGGTTCTTGAGACAGAGATAGAAGCTAGTGAGCGGGGTAGAATGAGTTTTCTTTCCTTGCATGTGATTGCTAGCATGTAATTTATTTTAATGATGAATTACATTGTATATGCTAATATTGCAATATGTGTTTACTGTTTTTTGAAGATACATGTTACCTGAATATCTGAGTCGATTTGATAATGTGTATTATTGAGAATGAATCAGAACCGATTCTTGATCAGAGGTAAGATGATCAGAAAGGGACTAAGACGGATTTGTCTCATGTGATTGCTAACTCTTGTGATCATCAGATATACCTCCTCGATAAATTTCAGAACAAGGAAATACTTTGACTAATCATATGGATGTGTCAGAAACTCCGATGGAATTACAGTTGAAAAGGTTTCAGTCATTGTCACCGCCGATTCTGAAGGGTACTGAGACGACTGTTGATTGTGAGAGCTGGATAGATGATATAGAAATACTGTTTGATTCACTTGAGTACCCAGATGAACGTAGAGTTAAACTGATTGGACACCAGTTACAGGAAGTCGCAAAGAGTTGGTGGATTGCAACCAAAGAAACCTTAGAACAGTGTGGTACAGTGATTACTTGGAAAATCTTTAAAGTTGAATTTTATCGAAGGTTTTTCCCAGTTTCATACCGAGAAGATAAGGAGGCAGAATTTGTGATAGGATCGGTTCTCATAATAAGAGTGTTTAGAAAGGGGGGGGGGGGGGGGTTGAATAAACACTCACACTTAAAAATGTTCTTTAACAATATTTGAGTTCAGTTTGGTGACAAACTGAATCTCGGAATCTTGTTGGTCAATAACAATCAGTTAAACTAGAATAGTTGCGGAAAGTAACTGATTGAAAGATATAATATGAAACTGAAAGAAATATGCAAGAGTTGTTTCTGGATGTTCGGAGAATTTAATTACTCCTACGTCACCCCTTCTATCACAAGGATATGATATTTACTAAAAGACTTTGATCAAGTACAACACTTGTACAGACCCACTTCAGTTTGGACTTACAACTGCCAAAACTGAAACTCTTAGTTCTACACAATATTTTCAGTACGTAACTGATATTAGCACAATTGAGTCTAACAAATTTTAGAGAGTGCTAATAAGCTCAGATTGTAGCCTTGATTGCTACGAATAATTCAAATGAGAGTGAGATGAGATTTTGACAGAGTAACAGCAAGCTTTAAGATTGAATGATCGTCTCTACTTTATCTGTTGTTCTTTAGTTATATTTATACTTCTTTTTCAACGGTAACTTTGATATGTATTTGAATTCTAGTATCCGTTGATTGTCACTTCATCATTCCTTGGGCAATGTTCTCTTCATTGATTGTGATACGGCGTATTAATTGCAATAGCCGAAACACATTGTTCTATGCTGTAATGATTGAAGTGCGAAGTTCTTGTAATCTGTTATGTCTCCTTTGTTCTTTCTCGAGACGTCTTCAGTTGAGAAACTGATCAGTTGATCATTTTGCCTTATATCATTGTATCAACTTGCTTCAGTTGCCGAATTTGCTTGTGCGCCTCAGTTGATTCATATTTTGTTAATCGATTGATTTATGTTTTGTCAAACTCCAGAATCTAGTTTCCAACAATTTCCCCCTTTATGTTGTTTGAAAAAACTAAGTGATTTAAGATCAAATAACTGAGCTCTTTGTAGATTACGCAACTGAATTATAAAATAACTGGGTTCCTTGTAGATAACATAACATCTGAGAATATAATATCTGGATTCCTTGTAGATAATATAAAATCTGAGAATATAATATCTGGATTCCTTGTAGATAATATAAAATCTGATCATATAAATATTCTGATTAAATCTTCTTCAGCTGCTTTGTCCTTCCCCCTTTTTGTCAAACATCTCCATTTTGTCTGACAGCTTTCGAACGTCAATGGATAGAAGTTTTACATATGCTGAGAGACTTGAGGCGACAGTTGTGAAGGAAGTTTGAAGCGATGCTATTCGATTAGAAACAGAGGTTTCCAGTCGCTCAACTCTCTGACTGATTACATTCTGAGTTGTACAGAATGAGCTAACTAGCCCATTCTTCATTTCTTGCATAGTCCTGCTAAGAGAGTCTATGTTGGCTTGAAGATTGTTTAGTTTTGCCGAGTCAAATTCAATCGAAGAATCCAATTTGACAGTATGCGACAGCTGTTCGAGTTGAATTTTCTTGATTTCAGCTAGCATCTACTGCATACTGTACTGTATGTTCTGAATTTCTTCAAGAACAGTATCCATTTCTGTGGATTGAATTGGAGGTTGCTGGCTGGGCGTTTCTGAATGCTTCGATGATTGTCCAAAAAGAACTAATACTTGATTAGTTTCCATTGTTCCAACCGTAGACTGAGCTGGAATGTTTTCTTGAATTTGAGATGATGATGGTTGATTTTGATCAAATATTTGTCTGTCTGGCTGAATGATGGAGATGGGTTGTTCATGCATAGAGACTTCCTGTGTAGGATTAACTGAACTTTGTTCTTGCTCTTTTGATTTAGTGAGCAACTGACTTTCTTCATGTTCAGCAGTTTCTTGGTCTGATGGTTTTGCTTGTTCGTCAGTTTGAACAACTTGTTCAGCAGAACTTTCTGACTGAACTGGTGCTTCAGTTTGAGCTTTGTCCGCTGTAGTTATTTCTTTTTCTGATTTTTAGGTTGGTACTTCAGTTTGGTCTTCAGTTTGAGCAAATATAAATGTTTCATCAACGAGTGACTCAGTTGGTGCTTCAGACGATATCTTATTATCTTGCTGTGGTGGTTCAGCTGAATGAGTAACTGAGTCATACTGAGCTTCTAAGGCAACAGCTTGAATGATTTCATCGATGTTTGCCAAGGATAGTTCTTCTTCAGAATATAACTGATGTTCTGTCTGAGAGGATTTAGGTATTTCCTGAACTGGCTTTTCAGTTGACTGTTGTAGAGATGGTTCTTTTTGTGGAGAGAAGGATAAATCTTTTTCAGTATTTGAGTTGAAAGGTTTTTCATGAATAACTAGTTCCTGATCTTCTTCCCAAAATCTTATTTCCCTTTGCAGGCTACTAAGATCTGCGTCCAGTTGAGTGAACACAGCTCTATCATTGTATGCAGTTGGACTTGTTGGATGGTAGTTGGACTTCAGCTGTGCTATCATTCTTGCTAGCTTTTTGACGCGAATCTGATAAAAGAAGTATTTCTGCCTTTCTAATGCTTGTGAAATTGTAGCAGCTTTGACTACTTTCATCACGATTGCTTCTAGTTTGATGAACTTTTTCAGTTGAGATCTATGCTTCAGTTCTTTGGCAAAGATTTCTGTTCTGAAGCCTTTCCAACAGTCAAAAGATTTTAATTGTGATGTGGCAAATGCATTGACCTGTTCCCAAACAAGGTCAATTTGTGTTTGAATGGCATTGGATGGCCGGGGTTCTTCAACTAGCTGTCCTTTTCCTTTGTCAGTTGAAAGAGTGTGAAGAAGATCCATTCCTGAGTGTGTTGATTGCACTGGTTCCCTTAATATTATACCTTTAGATCTGGCCCTAGGCAAGATGGTAGGGTGATTTACAAGGGTTAATGGGGCTTTAACCTTAGCTGTTGTCTTGGCTTTGGTAACTGGTTCATCAGGTGAAAGTATCTGCAAAGGTATGGCTTGAATGGGTTGTTGATCAGCTGATTGGATAACTTCCATTGTTGTTGTTGTTTTGGTTCTTTTAGTCCTTGGTATTTTGACAAGCCTAGGTGAAGGAGTTTTCTCTGCGTCTGATTCACTGAGAATCGGTTTCCTTTTTGCTATTTTGACCTTCTTGACTGGTGATGGCTCAACTTCCAGTTTGGCTTTTGATTGCAAGATGTTTTTGGCAGTAAAGACTTTGAATTTTGATGATATTTCAGCATTTTCAGCTACTAAACCCTTCAATTTTAACAGATAACTGATTTGGATAGCAAAGCCACATGATTGTTTGGATGACTTGAGCATATTCTTCAAGATGTTAAACAGAATATATCTCCAATTTACTTTCTTTTCACTCATGATTATGGTCATTACCTGGAATTTTTCGAGTGTAAGAGCAGCATAAGAACCGGCTTTTGCTAATATTCCCTTTGCTACGATATCAGCTAGCAACTGAATTTCTGGTTTCAGTTCCTTCTTTGGATCGGAAACCTTGATTTTTCGTCCATCAGCAGATAATCGAGACTGCATTTCTTCAATGTCCTGAGTTTTTACTTCAGAAAAATTTACATAACCTTCAGTTGGTAAAGAAAAGATTTCTCCGAAAGATTCCTCAGAAAGACGTAGCAGCTGATCATTGATAGTCACAGAGATAGTGTCATTATTAGTGATAAATCCTTTCCTGTAGAATTCATAGACCTCTTTGAGATATATCTTCTGGGAAGGTTGTCCTAAGAACATCTTGAGACCTGTCGACTAAAGCTTTAGAAATACATTCTTAACATCTGCTTCTTGAATCGATAGAGCCGAGTTAAAATCGATGACCATTGCATTTAATATGTGAGCAGGAGTTTGAGTCGCCATTGAAAGCTGAATGATTTCCTGTAGAAACGAAAAATATAGATTTCTTTTGAAAAGTGAGGATAATCGTGATTGTAAGGAAGACGAACTGAATCAAAGCGGGTAAAGTACTTTTGTTTGTGACTGTTTGAATTATCGGACACGTGTCAGTCCAGGAAAATTTTGAGTAAAAAAAATGTGTGTACGTGTGCTGTAAGCGTGTGTACAATTTTGAGCGGTTAAAAATGTGTCCACGCTATAAACTGAAATTCATCATGATTTGGCAGACAGTCACGTCATTTGATTTGGAATATGATAGGTTTAATTAGGCAACTTATATGAGAAGATTAGTGGAATTAGCAACTGAACGATCAGTTAGTGAGGCTGAGTCCTTTCAGTTGAGAATACACTAACAACTGTCTTCTCAGTTAACCTCTTAAACCACCATTCCCCCTAAATAGATGCGTTATATAAAAAAATAAATATAGTCGATTAAATAGGATAATCCTGAGGCTTAGTAGAGTAATCATCACTTAAGAAAGTGTCCTTTCATTTTCCCGACTTGGCCTATAAATAAAAATAAAGAAGTTAGTCACAAGTATCAGTAAAAATAATGGAAGGAGCAAGTAGTTCAAACGTCTCTCCACTTTCGCTTGAAGCTCAAAAGGCTGCCATAGAAGACAAGGTTTTTTATGCCAGTCTTCCCTATTGGGAAGAGTTACAGGAGCTGGAGCTTTTGTACAACTCTGGAGGGTTACAACCTTCAGGCGGATGGCCCAGCTGAGAGAAGTGCGAAGGCACTTAAACATTTCTGTAGAGGTGGATGCTTTCAAGGAGGGCCATCTCTATGAGCTGATGCTTCGCAAGGAGCTGGAGATTCTTAATGGCATTGCTTCTTCCCACAGCTTCTCCAAGACTTCTTCCTCAGCTCTAGCTGTTTGGATGAGGATGTGGATAGCTAGTGTAGAAGAAATTTATGAAAATGTAGTTCTCTCCAAAATTTAAGGATAAATAAAATCTTTATTTTGATAATGCGTCGTTTTTCTTTGTTTCTGCACGCAATGATCTGTATTAGATTTAAACACATGGAGTAATGACACACTAAGAAACATCAGTTGTGATAAGTAAACAAATGAACTGTTGAGAAACTAATTATCATAAGTTGATGATAAACTGATACTATTTAAACAGCTGTTAAGAACAATCAAACTGGTGTCAGTTGATAATGAACAACTGATAACTTAAAATTCCTCGGTATATGTGAAAGACTCTTTAATTGACTTGAGACTCTTCAGCTTCTCCATCGTCATTTTCCTATAAATAGAATGATAGTGATAAAAGATGTGTTTTAATATCAGTTCAAAAATATTTCAATATGTCCGATTCTGATGCAGCAGCACTCATGTCCATGTGACTGAGCAATCAACCCCTCGTTTAATAAATATCAAAAGAAAGATGGAGATATATGTCCTGCAGAAAGTGTTGTCAACATGGAAGAAGATTCATGAATTGAAGAGGATTAGTGATAGTGATGCTGTTCCTACTCGTGCTCAGGAGGCAAGAGCATTGAAGTATCTTGAACGTTTTGAAGTTAGACATGTTAGAGATTTGGTGGAGGACAACTGTCTTTTGGAGGCATTGCTGTGGAAAGAGTGGCATATTGTTGATAAGATTTCGAAATCTAGGGCATTTGCTAGAGTTCGAATTTATGAGTTAAATGATTGGGTTAGAGCATGGCTAGATTCAGTTGATGCCATGATATCTTCTGTAAAATGGGAACGTTGGTATTCATAATAAAGTGTTATTTTCTATTTGTTGTGTTCTTATTTTCTGTATATGATTCTGTTAGTATAACAATATTACTAAAAATTTCTAAGATAAGTCGATTAAACCAAGAATATTTCGAAAATAAGAAAACTTAGCCTCAGGTAATGGTTTTGTGAAGATGTCAGCAGCTTGTTGTTCAGTTGAGATATATTCTAGCCGAATATCCTTTTTTAATGCATGATCCCTGATGAAGTGATGCCTGACATCTATATGTTTGGTCCTTGAGTGAAGAACTGGATTGTAGGTGATGGCAATTGTGCTGGTATTATCACAAAATATGGGTGATTCTGTTGATGTTACTCCATAATCCTTCAGTTGTTGCTGAATCCAGATCAGTTGTGCACAACAGCTACCAGCAGCAAGTTATTCTGCTTCTGTTGTTGAGGTAGCTATGGATGTCTGCTTCTTGCTGAACCAAGAGATCAGTCTATCTCCTAAGAATTGACAAGTTCCACTTCTACTTTTACGATCAAGCTTACATCCTGCATAATCTGCATCTGAGTATCCAACTAAATTAAAGGTGGATTCTTTGGAATACCATAGTCCAACATTTTGTGTATCCTTAAGATATCTCAGAATTCTTTTGCCAGCTGAGAAATGTGATTGCTTAAGGTTTGCTTGAAATCTGGCACACATACAGACAGCAAAAACAATATCAGGGCGACTGGCTGTTAGGTATAGCAGTGAACCTATTAACCCTCTGTATAATGTCGCCTCTACTGATATTCCCCCTTCGTCAGTGTCTAATTTAACTGATGAGCTCATGGGAGTTGTTGCGGCTGAACATGATTCCATACCAAATTTCTTTAGCAACTCCTTTGTATATTTTGTTTGACTAATGAATATGCCAGTTTCCAGTTGCTTCACTTGCAGTCCAAGAAAGAATGTCAGTTCACCCATCATACTCATTTCAAACTTATCCTGCATTAACTTATCAAACTTTTCACACAATTTGGGGTTAGTTGATCCAAAAATTATATCATCAACATAAATCTGAACTAATAAGATATGATTATTTTTAGTAAATTTGAACAAGGTCTTATCAACTGATCCAACTGAAAAGTCATGATCAGTTAGGAATTTTGAAAGAGTTTCGTACCAAGCCCTGGGAGCTTGTTTAAGACCATATAATGCTTTGTTCAAATAGTACACATGATCAGGAAATTTGTGGTTTACAAAACCTGGAGGTTGTTCGACATATACTTCTTGTGGTAACTGACCATTTAGGAATGCACTTTTCACATCCATCTGATAAACTTTGAAGTTTTTGTGAGATGCATAAGCAAGAAATATTCTGATTGCTTACAATCTTGCAACTGGAGCATACGTCTCATCGTAGTCAATTCCTTCTTCTTGCCTATATCCTTGTGCTACTAGTCTAGCTTTGTTGCGTATAACTGAGCCATCCTCATTTAGCTTATTCCTGTACACCCATTTTGTTCCTATAATGGTTTTTGAAGTTGGTCTTGGAACTAAGTTCCAGACGTTATTGTGAGTGAACTGATTCAGCTCTTCTTGCATAGCATTTACCCAGTTAGGATCAGCAAGAGCTTCATCAGTTTTCTTTGGTTCCAGTTGTGAGACGAAGGCTGAGTGAATAAATAAATTTAACATTTGATTGCGAGTTCTTACAGGATCAGATGGATTTCCTATTACTAGATGAGGTGGATGTGACTTTTTCCATCTGTATTCTGTATTTGTTGCATCAGCAACTTCTTCAGTTGACATCTGAGTGCAATTTTCAGCTTCAGTAATGTCTCAACAGCTGGTATTTGAATGTTATCAGTTTCCTTTAATAACTGATTGTTGTCATTGACTTCCTGCTCATTTAATTGATTTAAAATCTCTGGTTCTGGTGTTTGGAAGATGTCTTGATTGTTATGACTTTCATCTTTATCATCATCGTCCAAACTTATATCTGTCAATCGATCAGCTAGCTCAACTTGATCAGTTGGCTTATCAGTTAGTACAGTTTCATCAAAATTAACATGCGCAGATTCTTCAACATTTAAAGTTTTCTTATTAAAGACTCTATAAGCTATACTAACTGATTAATATCCAAGGAAAATTCCTTCTGCAGATTTGGCATCAAATGCCTTTAAGTAATTTTTACCATTATCATGAATAAAGCATCTACAGCCAAATATTTTGAAATAGGTGATTATACTTTTTCTTCCATGCCAGATCTCATATGGTGTTTTCATATGATTCTTATTAATCATCAATCTGTTCTAAGTATAACACGCAGTGTTTACTGCCTCTGCCCAAAATCTTTGAGAAATCCCAGAATCAGCAAGTATTGTTCTAGCAGCTTCTTTTAGGGTCCGATTTCTTCTCTCAACTACACCGTTTTACTGAGGAGTTCTTGCTGCTGAGAGCTCATGCTTGATTCCAGCATTTTCTAGAAAACTTGAAAGTGTTTGATTGATGAATTCAGTTCCTCGATCAGATCTGATTCGATCAATCCCAACTGATTTTTCATTTAAAAGTCTTTTGAAGAGTTTAATCAGTTGTGCAGCCGTGTGGTCTTTGGATTTGAGAAAGATAACTCAAGTAAATCTTGAAAAATCATCTACGACCACCAAGGTGTATTTCATTCCCCCTAAGCTCATGACTGGTATTGGACCGAAGAGATCCATGTGCAATAGTTCTAAGCATCGGGATGAAGATTTACAGCCTTTGTTTTTGAAAGAAGATCGTACTTGTTTTCCATACTGACATGCTGAGCAAAGTTTTTCTTTTGAAAAATCTATTTTGGGCAAACCAGTTACAAGTTCATGTTTACTCAGATAGGCAATGAATTTAAAAATTAAATGATTTAACATTTTATGCAACAACCAGTTTTGAGATGATTTTGAAGCAATAAAGCAAACTGGTGCATAAGGCTGATCATTCCAACTGACTTTATATGTGTTTCCACATCGTTTGCCAGTTAGTATGATTTCATCAGTTGATGTTTTAACTGAGCATGAATTTTTATCAAATTGTACCGAGAATCCATTGTCGCATAACTGACTGATGCTAATCAAGTTATACTTCAGATTCTCTACTAATGAAACATCTTTAATAGTAAAGTTACCATGGATAAGCTTACCCTTACCCACGGTTTTACCTTTGGAATTATCTCCGAAACTGATGTTTAGACCACTATGTTTGGTCAGTTGAGATAGCATACTTGCATCTCCTGTCATATGTCGTGAGCAACCGCTGTCCAAATACCATATTGAATTTTTATCTCTACCTGTTACCTGCAAGCACACACATTATATGATTTGGTACCCATATCTATTTGGGTCCAGAACTTATTAGTCTCTTTGGAACCCATACTTGGATTAGTCTAACTGACTTTCCAGTAGCCGTGTTCCAAATTATTTTTCTCGGCATCTGTGTGTTAGGTGTGCGGTGTATTGATGACACAGTATGCATTTTAGCTTGGTTCAACTGATTGTTTAGTCTGTATCTTTTCTGGACTGGTTTGCAGTTATAATAATTTGAATAATTATTTGAATAGTTCTTGCTAAATCTTTTTGATGAATGACTTTCTGAGTCAGTAGAGATTTTTGGACTGTAACCAACTCCATGTCTTCTGGCCTTATACATATTCTCAATAGGTTGTTCAGTCAGTTTACTAGGCTTAAATTTTTCTTCTTCTACTATTGATTTGAAAAATTTAATGTATTTCCCTTTGTCCATGTTCTGTTTGGGTTGAGTATCTCTTGGAAATGTTTCACCTTGAGTATTGAGTCCTAATCCTTATCAAAAACTGATTTTTGTGAATTTTGCATTTCATTCAATGCAGCTGATGACTTATTCCAAGATTTAATGAGCTTAGATTGTTCTGAGTTTTCAAGCATTAACTTTTGAATTAATGACTTATCTTTGTTTCTTTCTTCTCTTAGCTCAGCAATCTCCCTTTTCAGACTCAACTCATCAACTGATTCAACAGTTTTGATTTTATTGTCCATGAGATCATTTTGCTTTGACTTTATTTCCTCAAATGATGAAGCAAGTTTCTGGTACTCATTTACCATTTCATGCAATGTTAAAATGAGTTCTTCTCGTGTAAAGTCAGTTGAACTAAAATCAAATACCTGTTGACTTGTGGATTCTGCTTTAGTATCATTGGCCATTAGACATTTGACTTCCTCTTCATCAGTTGAGCTATATGAGCTTTCTGGTTCTGCTTCGTCACTATCAGTTTCTGCCCATTTGGATTTGTTCTCTTCAGCTAATAGAACCTCATGTTTCTTTCTGTAGGTTTTCTTATCATCTCTGGGTCTTCTCTTATGCTCATATGATTTCTTTCTTCTGTCAGTTGATCCTTGACTGTCCTTTTCAGGTTTAGGACAGTCAGCAATGTAATGACCTGTTTTGCCACAATTGTAGCAAGCATTTGTTTCTTCTTTGGAATTATTTCTCTGGTATTGCTTCTGAAAGTTTCCTTGGTTCTTTCTCATGAACCTCCCAAACTTTTTGATGAATAATGACATAGCATCATTGCTTAACTGATCAGCAGATTTCTCGGCTGAACCAGTTGGTTCAGTTCTGACAGCTGCTAGAGTAGTTGTAGCTGTAGGAGTATATGGTTCTCCTTCTCTGCTCTGTAATTCAAATTCATAAGCCTTTAAATCAGCAAATAGATCATGAAGTTTGATCTGGTTCAAGTGTTTAGACTCTCTCATAGCCATAGTTTTGACATCCCATTCCTTTGGAAGGTCCTCTCATCACTTTTAGTGCAACCTCTTTGTTAGTATAAACTTTTCCAAGTGCATTTAATTCATTGACAATACTGCTCACCCTTTCATAATACTTATTCATTGATTCTCCAACCTTCATTCTGATATTGTCAAATTTCTGAATAGCAACAGAGAGTTTATTTTCTTTTGTTTGGTCATTTCTTTCACATAACTGAATCAACTTTTCCCAAATTTCTTTTACTGTTTTGCACATCTTTATTTTGTTGAAGGTTGCTTTGTACAGTGTTTTGTATAGAGTATCTTTGGCCACATTGTCAAGATTGGCTTTTCTTTTGTCCTCAGTTGTACACTCTTCTCTGGGCTTTTGAATTCTCTGTGGTGCTCCTACAGTTATGGCAATTGCTGTATTTGCTTTTAGAATCTTCATGGGTCCGTCTGTTATGACATACCACATGTCATCATCTTGTGCAGCTAAGTGAGCCTTCATTCTGATTTTCCAGTCATCGAAATATTCTCTTGAGAACATAGGAATTTTATTGAATGAAGTCATGCTAGCAGATTTATAGATCAGAAGTATTCAAGAAAAAGATTCAACTGCTCTGATACCACTTGATAGGATCGGTTGTCGTAACAAGAGTGTTTAGAATGGGGGGTTGAATAAACACTTACAATTAAAATTGTTCTTTAATAATATTTGAGTTCAGTTTGGTGACAAACTAAATATCGGAATCTTGTTGGTCAATAACAATTAGTTAAACTAGAGTAGTTGTGGAAGGTAACTGACTGAGAGATAGAATACGAAACTGAAAGAAATATGCAAGAGTTGTTTCTGGATGTTCGGAGAATTCAATTACTCCTACGTCACCCCTTCTATCACAAGGATATGATATTCACTAAAAGACTTTGATCGAGTACAACACTTGTACAGACCCACTTCAGTTTGGACTTACTACTGCCAAAACTGAAACTCTTAGTTCTACACAATATTCTCAGTACGTAACTGATCTTAGCACTATTGAATCTAACAACTTTTAGATAGTGCTAGTAAGCTCAAATTGTAGCCTTGATTGCTACGAATAATTCAAATAAGAATGAGCTAAGATTTTGACAGAGTAACAGCAAGTTTAAGATTGAGTGATCGTCTCTCTCTCTACTATTTTTCATCTGTTCTTCAATCATATTTATAGACTTCTCTTTCAACGGTAACTTTGAGATGCATTTGAATTCTTGTATCCGTTGATTGCCACTTCATCATTCCTTGGGCAATGTTCTCTTCATTGATTGTAATACGGCGTCTTAATTGCAATAGCCGAAATACGTTGTTCTATGCTGTAATGATTGAGGTGCGGCTTTCCATATTTAGTTGCTGTCTGCTATGTCTTTTTGTCGGTTGAATGTTCTTTCCCGAGAAACATTCAGTTGAGATATGTTTTAACTGAAACTTATGCGGCTGAGTATATTAACTGATCGGTTTCCAACTGATCAGTTTTATTCATTAGTTCAGCTGGTTTCAGTTGTTAAGTAATCAGTCGCGTCTTTCGCATATTCAGTTGTCTCATAATTCAGTTAGTTTCTTCAGTTTGTCAAACTCCGAAATTTGGTTTCCAACAGACATTAAACTTTTGTATGTAGTATTTGACACATAGACGTTAAACAAGTGTTGGCTGAATGTCTTCAGTCTAGACTAGGAGTTTCGTTAGGCAGTAGCGTAAGTCCTAAGCTGAGTGGGTTTGTACAAGGTGTTGTATAAATCAAAGTTTTCTAGTAGATCCTACCCGAGGTGGTAGGGATGACGTAGGAGCAGTTGAAGTCTCTGATCATCCATAAATTTTTTTGTGTTCTTTACTTCAACAATTCCTTGGGCATTCGATCTGTCAGTCAGTTTATTTCCTCACTTGTACTAGTTAAATGATGGACATTGACAACAATATTTTTGAATTTAGTTTATCGCTAAACTAATTCACCTTTATCGAAAAAGAGTCAACATTGTATCCACTTCTCTCGACTATGTAATTTTGTTGTTTTAGCAGCTTGCAGGGTTCACAGGATCAATTAGGGGGATCATTATTGAGCTACAATAGCTCGGTTCTTGAAATATTAAACACCGATGAATTAAATAGATTTTGGTTTTCAAACCAAGCGGAAGGCACTTGAAATAATCCTTCGTAGAAACCAATTAAACATTTTCTAAAGCATTTAAAATATATGCAAGTTGAATGAGTAAAAAAATTTTGGTTGAAGCATTTTATCAAACATTTTGTATGCAATATTTTGGTATTTGAAGACCACATAAAATGCTTCAATAATGCATATTTAAAAATAATGAAAATGATAAGTAAATGCAATAAAAAAATAGAAACAAATTTGTTTATGGATGTTCGGAGACTTCAAATACCTCTACGTCACCCCTTCTTCCCCTTGGGAAGGATTCACTAGAAGACTTTGACTTGTACATCTCTTTGTACAAACCCACTCCGGAAGGGCAGCACCCAACTTGAACTCCTAGCCCTCAAGATTTTAGGCAGCACCTCACAATCAGCATATTGTTTAATGTCTCATATGCAAAGACTACAAATACAATGTTTTACTTCTTTGTGTAAAGATTCACTGAACTAATCTTTTAAGTTTAACTCTCTTGTATATGTGTTATTGATTGTGTGTGAGGAATTTATCATTTACAGTGTACGTCTCATATGTATCCTCACACAAGGGCTTATGTTCTCAACTAGCTGATATCTTCATGCTAACGGCCCATACTTTGAATCTCCTTCAAAAGCTCTTGTTTGATCTTCAAGATGTTTTATTTATAAGCCCCAACAATGATATATGCTTCAGACACAAGAATATGACCGTCTGGAAAGTTTTTGTACTGTTTCTGAGATTGCAACGGTAAAATTCGCCTTTCTGGGCTTAAATTGGTCAACTCTGCTCAACTCTAGTCGACTCAGCTGGTCGTTCAGTTCAGTTGGTCAGCTGGTTCAGTTCAGTTTCAGCTGGTTTGGTTCAGTTCACTGGTTCGGTTCAGTTTCAGCTGGTCTGCAGCAGCTGGTTCAATTTAGTTCAGTTGGTTAAAAGAAATCAGCCTATTTGATTTCAATTTGTGCAGAACCAGTAGTTTCATCATATTTATCAACATCTTAAGCTTTAATTCAGACTTTGATTTCTGAAGAATGATTTTTAGATCATTGTATTATCTTTTTAACGCATACTGAATCGCTTCATTCTAATAATGAGCTACCGTGACTGCTCATACCCAATTGATTGCTATTTTTGTCCAATCACTTCGGTAATTCGGCGATCTGTTAGACCTTGATAACATCCGAATTTTCCCAACTGATGTGAGATACGACTTGTTCCAAAATGAATTTTCTGGTCCGTCATGTTGGCGGATTGTCATTTGAATCATCTAGTTGAGCGATATCATCAAAATACCAAAGCTTGCCAGAAATTCAGTTTGTGTAGAATTCAGTTTCATCTTGCTTCTTGTTTTAATAACTTCACACTTGAGTAAATATAATAGAAACACTATAAAAAGTTTTGCTAACATCACTCTTTTTGATGATCATAAAACTTGGATAAATAATCGATTTAACTAATATATTTCTCTCCCTTTTTTGTGAGAATCAAAAAAATCATATTTTCAAAAACATTTTAAGCAAAATATTTTCTCCCCCTCAATATTTAAAAACAGTCTCTATGCTAAAATTAAAATGTGTTCTCCCCTATATTTTTTAAAGATAGAAATTTATAAAACTAGAGGAGTGAGTAACCAATTTTCTACATGGCTCATTTTGTGCTACAGTACATATGCTCTGCCTACAACAAATAAACTGATTTTTCTCGAGCAATAAATAAGCTGCAAATTTTATACCGCTGTAAACCTTTGTGAGACTAGTTTGTAACACAAAAAGCGGTTTGTCATTTGTACACTCGAGGAAGGAGATATGTCATTTTTCCCATGGTCGCTGCAAACAGCACACAAATTTAGTTTTTCATAGACATGTTTAAAGAATCTGAAATTTTCGAATTTTAAAAATCAATATAAGTTTCAATGTTCTTTCAAGAGCTACACACTCTGATACCACTTGAAAGGATCAATTAGGGGGATTATTGTTGAGCTACAATAGCTCGGTTCATGAAATATTGAACACCGATTAATTAAATCGAGTTTGGTTTTCAAACCAAGTGTACGACACTCGAAATAATCCTTTGTAGAAACCAATTAAACATTTGGTAAGGCATTTAAAGTATATGCAAGTTGAATGAGTTAAAATATTTTGGTTGAAGAATTTTATCAAATACTTGGTATGCAATATTTTGATATTTGAAGTTAACGTAAAATACTTCAACAATGCTTCTTTAAAAACAGTGGAAATGAAAGGTAATGCAATAAACAAATAGACACGAATTTGTTTATGGATGTTCGGAGACTTCAAATGCTCCTACGTCACTGTGAGGCCCGGGGCCGAAGAGGGCGGGGGGTGATCGCCGGTGCCATCAGTTGCACGGACAATGAGCGGCTCCTGGCAGGCTTCTAGGTGGAGGGAACACGAATGAACCGACCAACACGGGAATGAGAGGGATTCTGAGACTGTTCAATGTAATGGACTGTACAGTTGAAGAGGGCTTAAAAGATTTGATTTGTACTACTCATATCACGAAGTTGCATCTTCTTTTCGGTAGCTCATCACATAAGAACTCCAAAGTTAAGCGTGCTTGACTTGGGACAATTTCGGGATGGGTGACCTCCTGGGAAGTTTCTCAGGGTGCGTGTGAGTGAGGACATAAGCACGTTGGAAAGACCCGTCTTGGTACAGTGAGGACAGTCGTCAAATCTGAGACGTTACAAGTGGTATCAGAGGCTACCTCTCTTAGTACGGTGTGGTTCGGGGACGAACCAAGCGGAAGCTGGTGGGCATGTGAGGCCCGGGGCCGAAGAGGGCGGGGGGTGATCGCCGGTGCCATCAGTTGCACGGACAATGAGCGGCTCCTGGCAGGCTTCTAGGTGGAGAGAACATGAATGAACCGACCAACACGGGAATGAGAGGGATTCTGAGACTGTTCAATGTAATGGACTGTACAGTTGAAGAGGGCTTAAAAGATTTGATTTGTACTACTCATATCACGAAGGTGCATCTTCTTTTCGGTAGCTAATCACATAAGAACTCCAAAGTTAAGCGTGCTTGACTTGGGGCAATTTTGGGATGGGTGACCTCCTGGGAAATTTCTCAGGGTGCGTGTGAGTGAGGACATAAGCACGCTGGAAAGACCCGTCTTGGTACAGTGAGGACAATCGTCAAATCTGAGACGCTACAAGTGGTATCAGAGGCTACCTCTCTTAGTACGGTGTGGTTCGGGGACGAACCAAGCGGAAGCTGGTGGGCATGTGAGGCCTGGGGCCGAAGAGGGCGGGGGGTGATCGCCGGTGCCATCAGTTGCACGGACAATGAGCGGCTCCTGGCAGGCTTCTAGGTGGAGGGAATATGAATAAACCGACCAACACGGGAATGAGAGGGATTTTGAGACTGTTCAATGTAATGGACTGTACGGTTGAAGAGGGCTTAAAAGATTTGATTTGTACTACTCATATCACGAAGGTGCATCTTCTTTTCGGTAGCTCATAACATAAGAACTCCAAAGTTAAGCGTGCTTGACTTGGGGCAATTTTGGGATGGGTGACCTCCTGGGAAGTTTATCAGGGTGCGTCTGAGTGAGGACATATGCACGCTGGAAAGACCCGTCTTGGTACAGTGAGGACAGTCGTCAAATCTGAGACGTTACAGTCACTCCTTCTTCCCCTTGAAAAAGATTCACTAGAAGACTTTGATTTATACAACTCTTTTTACAAACTCATTACGGAAGGGCAGCACCCAACTAGAACTCCTAACACTCAAGATTGTAGGTAGTACCTCACAATCAGCATATTTTTTATGTCTCATATGCAAAGACTACAACCACAATGTTTTACGTCTTTGTGTAAAGACTCACTCAACTAATCTTTGAAGTTTAACTCTCTTGTATATGTGTGAGTGATTGTGTATGAAGAATTTATAATTTATAGTGTTCATCTCAAATATATCCGCGCACAAGGGCTTGTGCTCTCAACTAGCTGATATCTTCATGCTAACTTCTCATACTTTGAATCCCCTTCAAAAGATCTTGTTTGATCTTCAAGATGTTGTATTTTAAAGTCCCAACAATGATATATACGTTAGACACAAGAATATGACCGTTTGGAAAGTTAATGTATTTTTTCTAAGATTGCAACAGTAAAATTCGCCTTGCTGGTCAACTCACCTGGTTGCTCAGTTCAGTTGGTCAGCAGCTGGTTCGGTTCATGTAGAGCCCAAATTCAGTATACGTAAAATCCCATGCATTTATTTAATTGTTAAATCATTTATTTAATATTAATATGATTTTAGCGATGCATGATTTGTGTAATTTCATTATTTTAAATTACTTATGTTTTTGTGATGCACGTTAAAATATTTCTCGAGTTTCATGTTTCAGGCAATTATTCGGTGCGGGATCGAGGAAAAGAGACCGGTGACGATGTTGGCAATTTTAGATGTGTTTTATTTTTAAGTTGAGAATGAGGCATTTTAAAAAATTTATTTAGTTTTATCATTTTAAAAGCCTAATTTATTGATTTAGGTGATTTTAAGATTTTTGTACTTTTAAAGTTTATCAAATTTATAAATTTTGTGCTTTCTATTTTAATTAGGCGATTTTGTAAAGTTAGCCTTGGATTAAATTTTTAATTAGCATGCCAAAAAGGTATAAGTTATTTTTAATTGCACCCATTAGCCCCTAATTACTCCTAATCACACACACACACAAACGCACGATATCACACACACACACAATTTACTCCATCAATTCAGATTTTTGAGAACAAAACATAGGGTTATTATTGCCAAGAGCAACCGCCCCTTCCTCTGATTTTCCTGCAAAGTTTCGTTGAGTTTTCTTCAAAGAAAAATAGTGCCACGTTCATCTCGGATCAAGCCTCGCACCGTTTCAGCTTCGGTATTGCCGTATCGTGAGTTTTAAACATCAAAAGGCATGTATATTCTTTTTTTCCTGCATCTATCTAGTCATATTATGTGTTGTGATCTTTTTATGCGTAAAAATTCATGTGTGATATAAATGGTTTGAGCAGAAAATTGTTTGATCAATCTATGCAACGTTTTTAGATCTCAAAATTTCATTTTTACTGTATTTTGAATTACTGCGATTTTCGGTCGAGATTTTGGGAAAACTTTGAACACATGAAACGTAGAAATTTTTGATACCTTCAATTTGATATAAAATTCAAAATATTTTGACAAAAATTGAGTGAGTTATGACCTTTTTTGTGGGACTGCTCAAACTATTTTTTCTGAAAAATATGTTATTGATGAATTCTTGAAGTGTTTGAGTTGCAGGCTTCATTGGACATCGGTAGGCCATCACTACTATGTTTAAACCTGATGTGGGATGTGTTCAGGTACCGTTTGGGGTTTCGTTTCGAGTCGAGGATGGCTTGGGAAGTAATAGAAACCTTAGGAAGAATAATGGTGTCGAATCTCAGATTTTGTGTCATTTGTTGTTGCATTCGACATTGGGATTGTTTGGGTTGTTGGTACGGGTGGTAGTGAATACCGTAGCGTCCTAGGATGGGTCTCGAGGTATCGATTCTTAGTCCATTCAATTGAGTTGAAAGAAATAGCATCATGTAAGAATTTCCGCAGGTTCGAGTTGTGCCGAGGGATCCGTACACGGAACCTGACACGGGGTCCGTGCCTTTGTTTCTTCCGAGATGTCAAAACCCAGTAGGTACACGGACCTGTAGACGGACCATTACACGGGGCCCCTGCTTGAGTTATTTTCGTAGAGTGAAGATACAGTACCTACACGGACCCGAACCCGGAGGGGTGCACGGGGTCCGTGTACTTCCTTTTTTGGGAAATATTTTATTGGTTTCTTAGGGGTTTATGTCATGGTTTGGTACGATAATTAAACAAGGTCAAGTCCCGAGCGATCTAGAATGTCATAAGATATTTATTTAATTCGGTGGTGAGCATGAATACCTACGTTTAAGCTATGAAACATAAGTGGTTGATTTCATGTTAGTATGTTGCAGTAGTGGCCCCAAGCGAGATCCAACAAATCCCTCAAAGCCATGTAAATATGTTCGACGTGCAAAAGAAAATATTTTAAGTTTTGAGGTATGCTAAATGTCTTGTGACCAAATTATGAACGGGTTTGGAAGTCGGTGAACGTGGCCAAGGACCTCTCCACCCCGGTAAAGCATGACCGGGTTTAGATCAGGATTGGAAAGCGGTAAAGCATGACTAGAGACCAATCCAACCGTTATAGCATGAACGGAGATCTCATGTATGTGGTAGTGGACTTTCCCTGCCTGCCCAATACTGTGGTTTAGTCTGATCAGGCGCATTTATGTATGGGTCACTTGCTTTGAAACATATCTCTCGCAAAATGATGAAGTTCATGTATGTTGAAGTATGTATGTTGCAAGCATGTTTAAGAAAAGTTTCACGTTTATGGCACGTCTTTGTTATGTATGTATGTTCAAGTTTTAATTACAAGTTCAAGTTTCAAGTATGTATGCTCTATTTTAAAGATGCATGTGGTTTTATTACGTATTACTTGTTATCTCTAGTTTATACATGTTGAGTCTTTAGACTCACTAGACTTGATCGATACATGTGAGGATGAGTTTGAGGAGACGAGAGGTGAAGACCAGTGAGCTGGCTTGGACTGAGCGGCAGGCTAAACCCGAGGACCGCCCATGTTTTGAAGTTTTTATGCAATGTTTCAACTACTATGATTTCATGTTTTGATTGCAATGTTTAAACAAATTTTGTTCTTTAGCAAAATTTATTGGTGATCTCTTTTATTGCAAATATTTTGGACGAACATCGATTTATGATTGGAATTGGAAAGTTTATTTTATATTTAAGAAAATTTTTATTTTTCCGTAAATATTAGAGTAGTTTAAAAGTACGGTACATTACATTTCAGTTGGTCAGTTGGTGGTTCAGTTCAACTAGTTCGGTTCAGTTTCAGCCTGTCTGGTTCAGTTCAACTGGTTCGGTTCAGTTTCAGCTGGTCTGCAGCAGCTGGTTCAGTTTCACCTGGTCAGCTGAAATCAGCCTAGCTGATTTGAGTTTGTGCAGAACCAGTAGTTTCATCGTCATTTATTAGCATCTTAAGCTTCGACTCATTGATTTCTGAATATGATTTGTAGAATATTGTCTTATCTTTCTAATGCATACTGAATCGCTTCATTATAATAACCGAGCTGAGAGATATGACCAAAATACCGTGACTGCTCATACCCAACTGATTGCTGTTTTTGTGCAATCAGTTCGGTAATTCAGCTAGCAGTTAGACCTTGATAACATCCGAATTAACCCAACAGACGTGAAATACGACATGTTCCAAATTGAGTTTTCTGATCCATCAAGTGGACAGATTATCATTTGAATCGTCTAGTTGAGAGATATCAACAAAATACCGAAGCTTGCCAGATATTCAGTTTGTGCCGAATTCAGATTCAGTTTGCTTCTTGTTTTAATAACTTCACGCTTGAGTAAATATGTTAGAAACACAATAACAAGTTTAGTTGACATCAAAATCAATATTGCCAACATGAAACGTTCCAACAAGGGTTTTGAGTCCAAACACACAGTAGAATAGCTAAACTGATCAGCGGATAATATTTCAGTTGCCAGCCTACAAGTTCAACTGATCAACAGACAAAACCCAACTACCAGCTGAAATGTTGGATGATTAGGAGCTTAATCATCAGCAGTATACCGCCGCTTCATTGCAATATAAGATCAAAATAGATTATAAATGCAGTTTAGCATCAGTTGAGTCCAGTTTTCATCATCTATATTAGATAGCCAGCATAGAGATCAAGTCCAAGGCAATTAGCTGTTTTTCTGGCAAAGAAACTCAAGACTGATGCATCATTTCAAGCGTTCAAGGCAACCAATTAAGGGTATATCAAGTTCTATTATATATAAACTTACTGATGTTATATACACATGTTAGTGTGCTTGAATGTATGATAAAAATTTGCTATTGTAGTAGCAATTTTCATTACACATGTTGGTGTGCTTAAATATATTATACAAGGGACGCTTATTTGATTAAATAAACATTATGTTTATCCAGTTGGTTTGACTGTAACTGAAATGTTATTTCCAGTTAATGTGTTACGTAAACTGCTTGAATGTTATGTTGCTAAAACTTCTTTTTAAATCGCGTAAATGATTATATTTTTAAGGGGGAGTTTTTAAATAAGTTCTTGAAGGGGAGCTTTTCTATAAAAAAGTGTTTTTAAATATGCTATTCCTCAAATTGAAAAACGTTTTAAATCCTTTCATTCAGTTCTTGAAAAGGAATTTTTAACTAAATATGCTATCCCTCAAACTGAAAATTTATTTTTCGCTTAAATGTTTTTAGATGTTTTTTATTCTCACAAACGGGGAGAATTATTAAATGTTAAAGTTTTTAATTTTTTTTTTAAATAAAAGCTTTATTTGCTCAAGTTTTGTGATCATAAAAAATGGGGAGTTTCTTATAACATTTCATGTTCGCAATCTTGATTTTGATGTTAACAAAACTTGTTATTTTGTTTCTAAAAAATTTACCTAAGTGCGCAGAAAGTTGAAACTGATCAGGCTTCGAACTGATCAGTTACCGAGTCAAAACTGAAGTTATCGAGAAGCAAATTGAAAGTTCCAACTGATTGCCCAAACTGAACCAGTCCAACTGAAATATCGAAGACCAGTTCAGTTTATAGATGGTTTAGGAGAAGACCTTCAGAAGCCCGACCATCTAATGAAGAGTTCAACTGATGAAGAACCCAACTGAGCAGTTCAACTGAATAAATGAAATCAGCTCAGCTGACGAGCCAAATAATTTCAACAAACCAGTTCAATTGACAAGTCCAGAGCAACTGTTAGAAGCCGATCAGTTTTGTAAGGTCCAAAATACGATAACGTAACCTAACTGTATGCGAATCTAGGGAAAATGAAAATTATCTAATTAAAGATTTTTATTTCCATGAATAAATATAGGGTGTCTGCTTGCATGTTTAAAATGTGCATTTCGACACGAATGCATGAAACTAAGTTTTAAAACTAATTCGAGACGCGATCGAGGAACTTAGACTGATGGCTGAAAAAAAGAAAATATTTTTATTAAATAATTATTTTTAATTATTTAAAATATGGTATATGCTATATGGTATTTTCGAAAGTGTGGTGTTTTTATACGCCGAGTCGTATTTTTCAACGGTATTCGATTTTCGACGAAAATATGAAATTTTTGAGAACTCAGCTAATATTTTCACGAACTTTCCTAAACAAAATATTTTAAAAATTACTTAATGGGCTTAATAGACCAATTATACCATGTTAATGGGCCTAAACTTACACAAATTGTTTTAATTAAAATAAAAGGCCCCAAACCCTTCCCCCACTCCTCACAACTCATGCCCACCCATCTCTAAACATTAGGACTGTAACACCCGAAAATCTGAAAGTCCACGTGTACCATATGCATGCAAATTATTAAATTTCTTTGGTATTTTACTAAATTCTTTTAAATCATAAAATTCATGTTTATTTTATTAATTTGTGTTTAATTATTTTTATGCATTTTATGCATATTTATTTCATGGTAGGATTTAATTCATGAAATTTTAAAGGTTCATGCATTAAAGATTTTAAGTTTCATTTCGCGCTCGAACGAGGAACGGAGATCGGAGAATTTTCAGGAAAATTATTTTTATTACAAGATTAATTTTTATTAATTAATCTAAGGTATTTTTAAGTGTGTTTTGCAAAAATGGGATTTATTGGGTATTTTTAACCGCAAGATTTTAATTTTTATCGGTGAACAAATTTTAGGGAATCGGGGAAATTTTTGAAAGTTCGACTAATATTTTCAAAATCTTTCCTACACGAAATATTTTTTGGGAGCGTGTTTGGATTTAATGAGCTTATTTTTAAGTTTATTGGGCTTAAAACTCTTTTAAGCTTTTAATTAAACCATTTTGGGACCATTAGCTATTTGATTAATAATTAATTAATGACTACCTACATCATTTAATTTACCATCAACCGACACTCCTTTCCTCCACCACCTTTCTGTCTCCTTTTCAACATTATTTCTCCAGCAAAGGCTTCGGCTACCATTTTATTTCAAAGAGAAATTCCTCGGCCATTCCATTTCCTCTCAAGCAAGCTCTTTCCCCGCTTCTCCGTCGTCTCCCCGACGTGCGTCTCCTAAAGATTTCGAGCTTCTTAACATCAAAGGCACGCCATGTACTTTTATTGCTGCATCATACACGTTATATACATGCTGTATTATGTTTATTTGTTTGTGTAATTCACGATCCATAGCATATCATGGAGATCCCTTGGTTTTTGTTCAAACACATGCATCTTTTGTTCATTACTAATGTTTTCTCTGAAATGTTTCAAGGGGACTGCTGTAATGTGCACTACAAGAAAAAATGCTTATGGTGACATTCATAAATGTCATCATATTCAATATTTAGTGGCATTTAAGTTTTAGTGACACCTCCAACAAATGTCATCTATTCCAATGTCGTCTTAAACTTACTGACATTTTTTAATGTCATTATAAGATGTTAATGACAACTTCATACGTGTTACTAATAATTCATATAATGACAATTTTAAATGTCAGGAAAACTCATATTTAAATACATTTATAGATGCCTTGTTATTATAGTAATAATGACAAATTTATATGTCAGTTAAAATCATTTATAATGACAACTAAAAGTGTCGTGTATGTTATTTATAGTGACAATAACAAATGTGGGAATATTTGGGTTGGATAAATATAGGAGGAGGGAAATTAGATAAAATAAATGTGAGAATAAAAAAACATATTATATTAGTTATCCTGACATTTTTAATTGATGTCATTTTTTATATGGAGGGAGACAATTATTTTCCCTCCTCCAATATTTATCTAACCCAAATATTCTCACACTTATTTATAGTGAAATTTTTTAGTTTTTAACGATTTTTTAACGATGTGGGAAAAGTTATTGTTTCCCTCCATATAAAAGATGACATCAATTAAAAATGTCATGATAACTAATCTAATATGTTTTTTTATTTTACACATTATTACTTTTTTACAAGTGTCATTATTAAGTATTTGTAACAACATTTAATTAAAAGTGTCTACAAAAAAGTGTCACAATAGCCATTTTTTGTTGTAGTGGTGTGATAGGGGCTGTGCGAAGGGGTAAGTTTCTGTCATTTAATCTGGAGTCACCTTATGCTCTTGGTGATGAGGGAGCCGATGATTTTGTGGTTTGGGTTGGGGTTTTTGGTGGACAAGAGTGAGGAAGGGAGGGGCTCGGTCAAATGGGAACCAAACCAGGTCATGGTGAGGTCCAGCAGGGTGCAAACCGCAGCCTTGGAGAGGTCCTTCATGGTTGGGTTCAGCTAGGTGGAATTCGAGGGTTGCTAGGGTCGATTTTTGAGCTTGTAGGGGATAGGGAGATTAAATGAGGAAGGAGAGCTATGGCCGTGGATTTCATGGTCTAGGAAGGAGTCCCTAGGCTCGGTCTTGATCTTAAGGTGTCGAGATAGTGGCTGGACAAGCCGGAGTTTAGACCAAAATCGATAAGATTACGGTTCGGTGCATGGAGAGGCGTGCGAGTTCAAAGTGTCTAAATACCAGCAGCTTTTGAGGGTTATTGTCGTGGGTTTTGAGGGCTGGAAGGAGTGTTTTAGGGGCTGCAGGAGATGTTTTAAGTATGGTAAAAGTTTGGGAAAATTTTGGTTAAGTTTCAAGTAGATTCGGGTTAAAACCGGGACTCCGCTCCAAGTTTTAAAACAATTCGGTTAAGTTATGAAATGAGCTCGAGTTATGTCTAGGTTGCTTTTAAAAATGTTTTGGGACATTTTAACAAGTTTGGTAAGCTTCCGATCAAAAAAATGAGTTTTGGATTTATCCGGGATTTAGTCGCCGCAAAAAATATTAATTAAAAAATTAATTGAAACACTTAGATTTAAGCTTAATAAAATTATACTTAAGATCAAATAATTATTACAAGTTGAAGTTTTTAATTTGGGAATTTTATGCTAAGGTTTAGTTTAATTCGGGATTAAAGTGCATTAATAGGTTATATTTAAAGATTAATTTAAAAGTCATCTATTTAAGCCAAATAAAAATATGGAAAAAATTATGTAGGCTTAAATAATTATTTGGAACATGTTAGAATCAATAGAATTATTAAAATGTCAAAAACGTTAAATTTTATGTCTAGTGGCAAAACGATAATTTTTGGGTTTCCAGGGGCAAAATGGTCATTTTGCACCCGGGATAAGATTTTCGTCCTGGAAGTGCCCCGAGCACATTTTATCATGATTTAAATGTTTATGCATCACGTTCATGAATTTTATGTAATTATGATAAATACGTTGCAAGCTTGGTTTAAAGGAAAAATTACGTATATGCATGTTTTTATTAAGTAGTTAATATGATAATGTTTTTGAAGGATGGGAGTTGGTTGTGACTAAGATGATGATACGATTATATGATCGGAGATATCGTGAGGGAAAAGGCCCCAGAGGGAGCCCATTTACGGGAGAAGACCCCAGAGGGAGCCCGACGATCGTATTTCCATTGACATTATATGATGATATGATAGGCCAAGGCCCAGTTGACGGATGAGAGTGTCGCTGGTGTCCCCTGCCTCCCAGTACTGTGGTTATACGTAGATGGATCCATCGATATATCTGATACGATAGAGCTGATATGAAAATCACAACTAATGAACTGAATTAATTAAAAGAAAATGTTGAAGTTTTTGATGACATGGTGAGCTATTTTGGCACGTATATGATGATATGAGATGACATAATTAAAAGAAAATGTTGAATTTTTTGATGACATGGTGAGCTATTTTGGCACGTATATGATGATATGAGATGACATGATTTGACACGACATGATTTGACACTTTATGTTCATGTGTTTAAAGTTCATGAAAGGTATGTTGACATTAAGGTTTTAATGTTCATGAAAGGTATGTTGGCATTAAGTTTTTTAAGTTCATGAAAGATATGTTGAGTATGATATTTTTCACTGTCGTGTGCCTGTATATGTACTTGTTATTCCTGGTACAGGTGTGCTGAGTCTTTAGACTCACTAGGCGTGTGTGATGCAGGTGAGCTTCATGATGAGGAGACTTGAGGTGCCGAACTCTGAGTAGGCAGACCTGGTGCGGTGACATGACCCGAGGACCACATGTTTTCCGCATTATGATTTTTGAAATTGAGAGGAGATGAACATTTTATTACGATGATGCTTTTATGATTTTATTCGTTTATGTTTACGTATGATTTTTAATGAGTTTGATTATTTTAAACTGCGCTATTTTTATTGTCAAATATTTAAGATCATTTTTAAATGCTATTTCGAAAATATGATCTTTTATTTAAAAAAAATGTCCAGTAGAATTTTAAAAATGAGTGAGACGTTAGAAGGACTCTCTCAGCAGCACACACCACACACATCACACGAAAACTTGGAAGGAAAATCACGTGGAGTTGAGGAAAAATCTGCCTAGGGTTTTCTACGTCACCGTTCTTCGCTTTGCCAACTCGTTTTCATGCGTAATAAACGCAAAGACATGCCTTAATCCTCTTTTTCTCATCTACCACATCATATTATGGATTTGATACATGTTTGCATGAAAAACATGTTGCCTTGCATTTATTTTCGTTTTTATGTCATGCTATGTCAAAAACTCATGATTTCATGGTCCAAAACTTGTGCTAATGATGCATGAAGGGGCTGTCATAATAGGGCTATGTGAAGGTGTGAGTTTAAGAGGGTTTAATGGCCTAGACAAGCTGATGCAAGGGCAGGACGTGAAGGAAGAAGGAGACTTTGAGAGCCACAATGGTTAGATGTTGTTTAGAGATTGACCAGGAGACTTAAGAGGGCTGTGTGATGGTCCTAGGGTGGCCGTGCAGGTCAGGAAGCAAGCTAGGAGAGGGACCACATGGTGAGGGACTCCTAGGGTTAGCTACGGCTTTTGGAGGAATAAAGGGAAGATCGCTGCACGGGAATCTTTCAGGGAGAATGGTTGGGCTCGTGAGGGTCCTATCCTCGAGCCAAGAGGGTCCATGCAAAGCTAGAAGGGCAGGAAGAGAGGCTGCGCACGGCTAAGACTCTTCCTAGCTGCGGCCGAGAGTTTAGAAGGGAACCATGCCCATGAAAGGGGATCGGTTACGGTGCCCAAAAGCGCCATAGAATTTTTTAAAAATCATATTTTTCAAGCAATAAAAAGCGATCACCCACTACTGTGTGTTATAAAAAACAAAAACACAAAAATGACATTCATAGCGTGTTTAATAATTTACCTGTCAATCAAAAGGATTAATGTTTTGGCTCCAACTAAGTTGTAAAAAACTTAGCTCTTGAAGGTAGACAATCTACAAGCTTCTAACACCACTCCTTGCTCAAATGGACTCTTTTTTTTCAAAATTAGGTCCATCACTAACAAGGTATATCCACTCTAATTTTGCACTAGAAAAATTAGAGCATTTTTCTTTGAGAAGTTTAGGCTTTCCTCAAAAAAATGAAGAAGAAAATTGGAGGGAATGTTGGTTAAAAATTCGGCCACCATGCTTGTGAGGAGAGAAGAGAGAACTTTTCTTAGTGCTTGAAAAAGTTAAAGTGCATGTGAGACACATGTCTTGTTTATTGAAAAAGTTGTCTCCCAACTATTCACCTCCCCATGCATATTATTTGGTCTTGTAACATTTACAAAGCCCATAGACTTTTATTTAAATATCTCAAACACATATGAGATCAATTAAATCTTTACTAGAATGTACTCTAGCCCACTAGTTGAATAATTATTTCCAATTGAGCTCTTCAAGACCCAATATTATTTAATAAATTCAACACTTGAATTAATTTAATTATTTGGACTCTAATAGGTCCACTAATGTTTAATTAAGTCAACACTTGAATTAATTTAATTTACTCCATAATAATGTTTATGAAAATCACAATTTTCAAATACATTATTTCTTTGAGCCATCTTTTAATTTAGGAACGATTTTATACATTAAAAGTTACATTCCCCATAATTTTCTTATAGAAGTCATATTTCTATTTTTCTTTGCGCTTATAAACTCCTAATAAGCCGTTCAACACATTGAACTATTTTCCTTTTCAACATGATCTAGAAAGTTAGCACTTGTGTGACCCTCAATGGTTCAATGATACAACTAGCCGTGGGTTCACATCTCAATGTGATTCGGGACTAAACATGTCCTTATATGAGCATACCCTCAGTTGCTCTATTCTTACTTATCAACTCCTTGATAACAAGAACGTCAAAACTCAAATCTGATGGTGCCCAACCAATCGTGTTAAACGCCTAGCAGCATCAGCTTACATGATTCTCTAGATAGTGCCTGCAAGAACCAATCTATTATGATTAGTGTACAATACTGTCCCTTCATCACATATATCCCGACCGATTCGACAACTACTGGTATATCAAGAGTTGTCAAAGAATCGATGCTATGTGTCTTGTCGTAGTTGCATCGATGGTGTAATATATGAAATCCCTTTCATAATTACCACCAACACTCTGATTAGAGATTTCAAACTACATACACATAAGATCACATAGGATATTCATACCCGAAGGTAACTGGTGAATCCCCCACTACAATGCACCGACTCCGATATGTTTTGATAAAACACCCAACCTTGCCACCTGATGACCCCCCATATGAGTCGGTAAACAAGTAAAAGTGCAATGTTAGCATATAGAGTCTCAATGTTGTCTTGGATCATAAGGACTAATGGTGTACAACCATAAACTATGACGTTTCAACTCGATAAGTGAGAACTACTTTAAAAGTCCTTTATGGAGGGTTGTTCAGTACACTCTACAAGGAGCACCTATGTGCATGCTTGGACATCACAATGTCCCCTACCAATGAAACATGGTACTCACATCGCAGATATTAGTCTCAAGCTCGATCGGCCTTTATCCTTCTTAATGATGGCTGAATAACAGGAACTGTTTAGAATATACAGTATTCCAAATATGAGTTTCACGATACTCATCATATGAGCATCTCATATTCTTTCTACTATTTGTATATTCAAGGACTTTATCTATGCAACTAGCATGTGTATACAGATAAAGATGTGCTATAACAATAATTTCAGATATTATTAAAATAAAGATTGCTTATACATAGAGTTTCAATGTGAACCCCCGGCCAACACTTGGCTCGATGGGCACCTACTCTAACATTCTCCACTTTCACTAGAGCCAACTACCCATATGCTTCAAACTCATTGATTCGTGATGCTT
Source organism: Primulina eburnea (assembly GCF_022965805.1). Taxonomy (NCBI): domain Eukaryota; kingdom Viridiplantae; phylum Streptophyta; class Magnoliopsida; order Lamiales; family Gesneriaceae; genus Primulina; species Primulina eburnea. Next base: position 15,690,764 of record NC_133111.1, read on the forward strand.
CTCGAAAAATGTTCCAGGTAAAGTCTTAGTTAGTGGATCATCAACATTATCTGCTGAGCTGACTTTGTCAATCGACACTTCACTTATTTCCACAATCTCTCGGAGGATGTGGTACTTTCTCAATACATGTTTGGATTTCTGATGAGACCTTGGCTCCTTCGCCTGAGCAATGGCTCTTGTTTTGTCGCAAAACACCGGGACTGGAGCAACTCCATTAGGAATGACGCCCAACTCTTGGAAGAAATTCCTTAACCAAATAGCCTTCTTTGCTACAGCTGATGCAGCAATGTATTCGGCCTCAGTGGTGGAATCCACAGTATTGGATTTCTTGGAACTCTTCCAACAGACAGCAGCACCATTGAGATTGAATACAAATCCAGAGGTTGACTTTGAGTCATCGATATTGCTTTGGAAGCTAGAGTCGGTATAGCCTTCCAATTTCAGTTCTGCACCCACATAGACCAAGAACAACTTATTGGTCCTTCTCAAATGCTTGAGGAAAAGCTGTGGAAGATCAGGGTCCCATTGATATCTACTCACTATACTTATTGGAAAAGCCACGTCAGGACGTATAGATATCATCCCATACATGATACTACCAATTGCATATGCATAAAGTATGCTTGTCATCGCCGCTATCTCTGCATCAGTCTTGGGAGACATAGACTTGGATAGGGACACGCCAGGAAACATTTTTTGATGTCCTCTATTGGACTCATCCATCAAGAACCTCTTCACGATGATATCAATGTATGTAGACTGAGTGAGACCTAGCAATCTTCTTGATCTATCTCTATAGATCTGTATTCCCAATACACAACATGCTTCACCCAAGTCTTGCATCGATAACTTTCCTGCTAACCATATTTTAATTGATTGCAACATTCTTACATCATTCCCAGTGAGTAGAATGTCATCAAAATAAAGTACCAGGAATGTCACAGAACTCCCACTAACATTCTTATACACACGGGATTCGTCAGGATTCTTAGTAAAACCAAACTCTTTGATTGTACTATCGAATCTGAGGTTCCAACTCCTAGATGCTTGCTTTGAACCATAAATAGATCTCTGAAGTTTGCATACCATATGCTCTCTTCCGATAGATGTAAACCCTTCAGGTTGAGACATGTAAATCTCTTCCTTAATAGCCCCATTAAGAAAGGTTGTCTTGACATCCATCTTCCGTATCTCATAATCATACCATGCTAGCAATATCCTTATAGACTTGAACATTGCAACTGGAGAAAAGGTTTCCTCAAAGTCAACTCCTTGTCTTTGAGTATATCTTTTTGCCACCAATCGCGCCTTGAAGGTCAATACCTTCCCATTCATTTGTAAATCCAACTAGGGAAAAGGTTTCTTCTTGTAAATCCATTTACACCCTATGGGAACAGTTACCTCAGGTGGATCCACAAGATTCACACTTGGTTCGAATGCATGGAACTCATCTCAAATTCCATTGCTTCAAGCCACTTGGATGAACCGGCATCCGATAACGCTTCCTTGAAGGTTAATGGATCACATCCATGGTTAGGCTCATCATGGCCCTCTTCAAGAAGCTGACCATACCTCATAGGTGGTCTCGAGAATTCTCGGATCTTCTAGGAGGTTTTTTCTCCTCTCTTGGCTCTTCGGGTGTGGGTTTTTAAATTGTGGGTGTCTCTCGAACCTCTTCAAGTTCTATCATCTCTTGTTTTCTATCTAATATAAATTAATTTTTCAGAAAGGTTGCATTCCTAGAAACAAACACCTTTGTTTCTTAAGGATCATAGAAATAGTATTCAACTGAATTCCTTGGATATCCCACAAAGTAACATAAAATGGATCGACTATCCAATTTATCTTCCACTACGTGCTTCACATAAGCAGGGAATCCCCATATTCTAAAATAATAATATTTGGAAGGCTTACCCATCCATATCTGATATGGTGTATTATCAACTGTCTTTGAATAGACATTGTTCAACAACAGTGCTGCTGTCTCAAACACATATCCCCAAGAGGATGGCGGCAACTCCATGAACCCCATCATAGACCAAACCATGTCCATCAAAGTCAGGTTATGATGCTCCAAAACACCTTCAACTGCGTTGTAGCAGGCGGAGTTCACTGCGAGAGAATCTCATTCTCCCTAAGATACTCTTGGAACTCGGAACTCGTGTACTCACCTCCTCGATCCGATCGAAGTGACTTGATGCTTCGTCCCAACTGTTTCTGTACTTCACTTCTGAATTCTTTGAACCTTTCAAAGGCTTCAGATTTGTATTTCATCAAATACACATACCCATACCTCAAAAAGTCATCGGTAAAGATGACGAAGTCGGCACGTCCATGCATAGTGGTAATGCTAAGCGGACCGTACACATTGTTATGGATCAAATCAAATAACCCTTTGGCTCACTCCACTTCGCCCTTAAAGGGAATTTTGGTCACCTTTCCTTTCAGATAGGATTCACAAGTCAAGAGAGAATTAATATCAAACATATCAAACATGCGTACTCCCACTAGCTTGTTTATCCTTCTTAGAGAAATATGTCCTAATCGAGCATGCCATAATTGTGCCGAATTTAGAGTATCTTGTTTTCGTTTGTTTTTTGTTGTTATGGCTTGGGCATTATTTAGTGAATATTTTTCAATTTTAAGTTATAAAGATCGTTTTCAAGTTCTTCAGTACAAATTAAACATTCATTCTTATAAATGTTACAAACAGCTTTGCTAAATAAATAAGAATATCCATCTTTATCAAGCATAGAAATGGAAAAAATGTTTTTCACCAAATCAGGTATAAACAAAACATCTCTTAAAATCAACTTAAAATCATTGTTCAAAAGTAAACATCTCCCACGGCCTTGACAGCAACTCTTGTTCCATTGCCCATCCTCAAAAAGGTCTCATCTTCCCTAAGTCTTCTACTTCTTCCCATCACCTGTAAATCATTATAGAGATGAGAGCCACAGCCGGTATCTAATACCCAAGAAGTAGAGTTAATTGAAATGTTTTCTTCAATGAATAACATACCATTTTTAGAACCTTTCTGGGCAAGATATTCTCTGCAGTTACGCTTCCAATGTCCAGGCTTCTTGCAGTGATGACAGATATTAGTAATCTTGTCAGCCTTTACTGGTGTGGCTGCCACAAGGGGATTCAGAGCTTGCCTCTTCAAGGGCACATTCTTTTTTGGACGTTGGAAAGAACACTTCTTTCCCGTCCCATGTGGACAACTCTTCGTACCAGATGAAGAACCCACATAAAGAATCGACTTCTCTTTCTTTATGGTGGATTCAAACGTAACAAGCATATTGAACAACTCCTCAAGGGTAGATTCTAACTTATTCATGTTGAAATTCATCACAAAAATATCAAATGAGCTAGGCAGTGACAAGAGAAACACATAAGTGGTCAACTCCGATGGCAACGCAAAATTCATGCCAATGAGCTTGTCCACAAGCCCAATCATCTTTAGGCCATGCCCATGGACCGAGACCCATCTCGCATGCGTAAAGTGATCAGCTCCTTGACGGTAGCATGCCTAAGAGGTCGAGTCTGCTCACCAAAGAGCTCCTTGAGATGCAAATGAATGTCAGCAACACTTTTTGCATCCTCAAAACGCCTCTGAAGCTCATCATTCATAGAAGCCTGCATATAACACTTTGCTCGCGATTCATGGTCACACCAATCCTTGTAAGTCTGCAATTCCTCAAAAGTGAATCTAGTCGGAGCCTCAACAAGGGACGACTCAGTAAGTGTATATGCTATCCTTTCCGAATTCAGGACTATTTTCATATTTCTTAGCCAACTGAGGTAATTAGGTCAAGTTAGACTATATTTGTCAAGTATAGCAGATAACGGGTTGTGTATCGAAGAAAAATAGTTAATTTTTTTACTGAAAAGTAAGACAGATAAATGTTAATGACTATTTTAAAATATTTATTAAGATATAAAGTATGGACTTTTACTTCATAAATTTTCACTCCCATTGTTTTCACATCTTTCACTACCCTCTAGTCAAAACGAGAAACTCCTTTCCTCAGTAGGTACGAAAGGTCCAATTAGCAAATTATGATCCCGATTAATATCAGCCAATCATAATTTCTAAAAGGTAGTTTCCAATTACATCCCCATGCAACCCTCTACATAAAATTTTGTCTCACGTTTGATTTGGACCCAATAAGATGACGTCGTTCATCTTTACGTGTCATGCCTTACCCATCGATGTTGAATATTAATGGACTGTCGCCATGAGTTCCCTCAATAATATGAGCCGAAACCATGGGAGTTCAACGTGGTTCACATCACCATGTCAATGGATGTCACAACTTTCCGGTGTCCAAGGCTCCCCCAATAATATGAGCCTAGTCCCGAGCACGGGTAGCGTTCATCATGCACCCATTGTCGATGGAAGACATATAAATTATAAACACCTTTATAATTCTCCTTTTCGGATTTGATATTAATTTTGAATCTTATTCAAAATGAGGGTTTTTAATTTTGAAAGGTCTCACCATTAATTTTGTTTAAAAGCTCCCCATGTTTGATCGTATGTTTGCCAGATTCATGCAACTTTGTTATTGTCATAATAATAACGCACATACTCATTATTTATAATATATCATGCATATATCATAAACGTTAAACTAAACAAGGATGATCAAAGTCCCAAAAAACTAAAGGCTCGTGTGAGCCAAACACGGGCCTGGGTCCAATCCTAGGGAATTCATGAGATGCAAATGTACAATTACATAAGCTTCCAATATTTACATGTCTTCGATCTTCATAATCATCAAGGCCCACCATCTTCCAATCTTGATCTTCCACTATACTAATATTTACAAATAAATATCCATGGCAAATAGGGATACATCTCATGGAGTGGGAACATGTCATAAACCAAGCCCACCTATAAATTGTTAATTATTACAATCATTCAACACAAAATATCCTAGCATACGCCTAGAAAATTAGGCTTGGGCTTTTGATCATCCTTCATGCATAATATCACATATTATACACCATCAATTAATTATCACAATAATCAATTGATCCAATACTATATATCTTGATCCAATCACTAACCGTCACGATTACAAACTAAATCAACAAAGTAAACACACTCCTTTGTCTACTTTCTAATTAATTAATTTATAAACGAATTTCTTGTAAATCAGCATTTACTATAAATAATTAAAGTCCAACTACAATTATTTATTTTATGAGAAAACATGTACAACTTTTGTAGATTTAAACTTAAGGGCCCAATAAGACATTTTTCACCAAAAATATTTTTTGGCCCATTTAAATTTCACAAATTATGTTAATCTAATGGACCAACAACTCAAGCCCCATGACACTTTGATATTCAAAAACACTTTTGGAAACCATAGTCGTCATCGCTGTTACCAGAGCTCCGTCGCCGGATTCTGGCCAACCAATATTTTTTTTTATTTTAAAAAGGGGGTTCGGGGGCTGCCCTTGCTGCCCGAAATGGGCTGCCGGAAATGGCTCCCCAAAATGGCCTCGGTTTAGTAGTAACGATTATCTCATGCAGTTAGAAATTAACCTCAATATAATATCATGTATTTGCTACACAAAAAAGTTACCTTAGCTCATGATACCACTTGAAAGGGGAACAGTTACGGTGCCTGGAAGCGCAACGGATTTTCGAAAAATCATATTTTTCAAGCAAGAAAAACCGAGCACCCATTAGTGTGTAGCAAATAACAAAACACTAAAATGACATTCATAGTGTGTTCAGTAATCTACCTATCAATCACAATGATTGATTTTTTGGCTCCAAATAAATTGTAAACAACTTAGCTCTTGAAGGTAGACAATCTACAAGCTTCCAACACCACTCCTTGCTCAAATAGACTCATTCCATCAAAATTAGGTTTCCCACTAACAAGGTAGATCCACTCTAATTTTGCACTAGAAAAATTAGAGAATTTTTCTTTGAGAAGTTTAGGCTTTCCTCAAAAGAATGAAGAAGAAATTGGGGGGAATGTTGGTTAAAAATTCGGCCAATATGCTTGTGAGTACAGAAGGGAAAACTTTTCTTGGTTCTTGAAAAAGTTAAAGTGCTTGTGGGACACATGCCTTGTTTATTGAAAAAGTTGTCTCCCAACTCTTCACCTCCCCATACATATTATTTGGGCTTGTAACATTTACAAAGCCTGTTGACTTTTATTTAAATATCTCAAAAACATTTAAAATCAATTAATCTTTACTTGAATTTACTCAAGCTCATTAGTTGAATAATTATTTCCAATTGAGCTCTTCAATAGACAATATTATTTAATTAATTCAACACTTGAATTAATATAATTATTTGGACTCTACTAGGTTTACTAGTGTTTAATTAATTCAACACTATAATTAATTTAATTTTGTCCGTAATAATGTTTATGAAATTCACTATTTTCAAATACATTATTTGATTGAGCCATCTTTTAATTTAGGAACACTTCCATAAATTAAAAGTTACATTCCCCATAATTTTCTTATAGAAGTCATACTTCTATTTTTTTTGGCGCTTATAAAATCCTTTATAAGCCATTCCACACATTGAAATATTTTCCTTCTCAACGGGATCTAGAAAGTTGGCACTTGTGTGACCCTCAATGGTTCAATGATACAACTAGCCGAGGGTTCACATCTCAATGTGATTCGGAACTAAACATGTCCTTATATGAGCATACCCCAGTTGCTCCATTCTTACTTATCAATTCCTTGATAACAAGAACGTCAGAACGCAAGTCTATAGAACCCAACCAATCATGTTAAACGTATAGCAGCATCGCTTACATGATTCCCTAAGTATCAAATGATAGTGCCTGCAAGAACCAATCTATTATGGTTAGCGTATAGTACGGTCCCTTCATCTCATATATCCCGACCAATTCGACTATTATTGGTATATCGAGAGCTGTCAAAGAATCGATACTATGTGTCATGTCGTAGTTGCATTGATGGTGTTATCTAATCGAGCAAAACTTGCATTGTGAAATCCTTATATGCTCAAAAACTAATCGCAAGTGCATGATGTCAAGTAATAGTATAATGTACGAGAGTACAAATATCGTTCCACTGAAGACTGTGTTTGACAATTATTATTTTCAGTTATTAAATCTTTAGCAACAAAAATTAGGTGATTGATTTTTACTACTCTAATCAAATAAAAATGCAGATAAAATTATTCGAGAATTGATTAATTAAATCTGATATCTAAAATGGTTGATTAAAAATTCAATGAGAAATGTATTTGTTGGGAATATCGGTTCACCTACCCCTCGTTAGTTAATTAATTCGTTCGATCATGATTATATGCTTCCGACGGGATTTCTTATTTAATTGAACACACTCCCTCGAGCTATGCCAAACTAATTCTACTCAATGAAGTAATTAAAATTCTTTAATTACTTATCAAGAGTGAATCACATGTCGATCTATGAAATCCCCTAGTTTTCGCCCTACCGGACTATGATTATCGGCGTGTATCCAATTTCATATATTTACGTAAATTGTAGATCTACGGATTATACTACTCGTTCCTATCACAAGTTATTCTCTCGAACTCACTTGCAATATAAAAAATTTGTTAAAGTTAGCTACGCTTTAATAACACGATGAAACAATAGTATAATCAAGAATAAATCAGAAATCTATATGTGACTTAATTTAAATCAAAGTTCGGTGTAGGATCCCCTTAAATCCCAACAAATAATAAAAGTTTAGCTACTCGAATTCATATTAGAAATAAACAAAACAAAGTTTAAAAGATGAAAACTAAATTAGAAATACTATAATTGACGAAAAACACGAAGAACGATGTCCGGAAATCTTCGAATCTTCAATCCAAGCGCAAAAAGCCTCTTCAAGCTTGTGGCGGCTGCTCCAATGAAGTCTGAATGAATCAAAAACGTCCCAAGCTCCTTCCCATATCATCCACATCCAAAAATTAAGGTATGGAATCGGCGAAGATATTTCTCCAAAAATAAGTGGTGCTCAGGCGGTAGAAAATTACCGCTCGAGCGCCACATCTTCTGCAATATTTCTTGAGGAATGCAGCATTCTCGTTCGGGCGGTAGAACATTACTGCCCGAGCATCGTACTTTCTGGACATCATCTTAGCTATTCACCTCTCGTGCTCGGGCGGTAATTTTCAACCGCTCGGGCACCAGCCTTTCTGCCATTTTCTTCTTGGCTTGCGCACTTTGCTCCAGATTTGGTTTCCCGGTCATTTTTCCTGGAAATTTGTCACACAAAAGTGAGAATTGGTCAAATGCAAATGTTTACTCTAGAATGAAAAAAAATGTAAATGAAATGTATGCATGCACAATGCAAACACACACAAACTAATGCAATAAAACTTGTAAAAACCACGTCTATCAACCCCCTCATTCTAAACTTTTGCTTGCCCTCAAGAAAAATAGGTTACAGACTACAACTAAAACATGAAACAAACACAAAGTGAACGTATTAAAATAACTAGATTGATGGCGAAGTAGCAAACTGACATCTCCTGCCTCAACGGGTTTGTGAACCACATCCAATTAGTCAAAACACACATCCATTAATGCCCCTTTCAAAACATCACAAAACATTTCTATTTTTCCACAAAGTATGGTCGCGTGTGCTGCAGATTTTTCTAGCTTGTGTTTCAGAGAGTATTATTCGCAAATCATGTGGGTCGCCGAATCGACAAGTCAACGAAAGTTTCTCTCTCCTGAGTTCTGTTTCTATTCAAGACCAACCAGTAAACATATAAAGCGGTAGAGTTTCATAGTTGAACAACAAAATTTAGGTAGTTAATAGCCACAAGTGCTCAAGTGGTTTAGAAAAATTTAGGTAGTCAATAGCCACAAGTGAGATGAAGGGATTTGAGGTGTACTTTTGATTTTCTACTCGAGTTCATGCTACTGGTCAGTCACTTATTTCTACAGAAATTCATTCAAGTTCTACTCGCATCATATGTTTCTCCAGTTCCCCTCATAGATTATTTTGAACTTAACTGTCATCGACACCACTATTAAAATCCACTCTGTGTGTATAAAAAATTTTCAGTTCACCTGGGGATTCTTAACGAGTGATAAAACTAAGCGACATGCAATTCATTTAGCCCACAATCATCATTGGCTAAAATTTTACTAGTTTCACCATCATCTGACACTCATGCAAGACAAATATGAAAAACGACCCCCTCATACTTAAAGGTGTGCAATGTCCCCATTGCACAAAAAAACAAAACAAAACACAGAAGTGCACACACGAATGCAAACACAGAATAAATTTCAAACTACATGCTAGAATGAAATAATGGTACGAAATAAAAACATAAAGAAGTCAAACAAAAACTAAAATAAAAACGCGAAGAAAGGGGAAACAGTGAACTTCCCTGATCAAGGCTCCTCCTCATCGTGCTCCGGTGGTGGCATTCCGGCGGCATCCCCTTGCGGGAGATAGTCATACTGAAACTGTTATGGGGGAATGAACGGCGGACGTTGTGTTATGGTCCCTGGATCTACGCCCCCGTGGATGAGCATAGTGCGCATCATGGAGTCGAGATGGGCATGATGTGCCGCGACCTTGGTGTTGACCTGCTCCTGGTTAGCCATGAAGGCAAGACTCTCGTCCATTTTGTCATTCTGAGTGCGCTTGCGGGGTTGTGGGCGACGAGGGATGGCGGTGCTTGATCCACCTGCCTCCTCATCCTGAATGGGGAAGTCTACGTGTCGTTTTGCCCTCTTCTGCTGTAATTCATCGACACAAATAGCCTTCATTGGCTGTAACCACTCCTCATCATCACGGAATACAACTCCCGTCCTCGCACACAATTCAGAGATGATGTTGGGGAAGAAGAGACCGACATGACTATTGTGAGCACTCAACATGATCTGAGAATATATAAGTTTGCCCACATTTATGTAGTAACCAGCAGTCAAAGCATACAAGAGCACCGCCCGCTCTTTTTGCATCTCGCTCTTATGCGAGACTGACATCATCCTTCGGGCCACAAATAGATTTCAAAGGGCAATCCCCGCTTTCAAATACTTCTCGTCAAAGCAGCTTGGCGGTCCGCCCAATGGTTTCCACATCGCGCCCGGATGGCACAGCTTTGCGAGGATCATATCATAATTAGGGTCAGCACCCAATGCCTTGAATTGAGATTCATCCACTTCCGCCATTTCTAATAGTGTGTTGATCGTAACAGAGTCACACGGAACTAGTTGACCCCTAACAAAGACCCTACCATCTTTCCCTTCCGCCGCATTCGCATAGAATTCTCTAACAACTGAAACTACCGCCACCTTGGGTTGAGTCCCAAATTGTTCCCATCCACGCCGTTCCAAATCCACAAGAGGCCCTAAGTGTCTGTCCTCAAATTGTCTACGGAATCCCCTCTCGGCTGAAAACAACACACTTCCCGAAACTGTTTACACGATGAGAAAGTTGTTGAAACCATTTGATTTAGGATACGAGAAGATTCATGCTTGCCCAAATGATTGATGTATATTTAGCAAAGAGCTTCAAGATCTAGACTCGTGTCGAAAGTGTGGATCCTCAAGATGGAAGATAGACAAAGTCACCACAAAAGTTTGTAAAGGAGTTCCTGAAAAGATCATACGGTATTTTCCAGTGATACCAAGACTGAAAAGGATGTTTAAATCAAAACAAAAGGCTGGAGAGTTGATTTGGCACTCCAAACACAAAGTAAAGATCATATGATGCGTCATCCAGTTGGTTCAGTAGCTTGGGATACAATAGATCATAAGTGGGCTAATTTTGCATCAGATCCTAGAAATCTCCGCTTTGGTTTTGCAACAGATGGATTCAACCTATTTGGTGACCTTAGTTCCAGATATAGTTGTTGGCCAGTTATTTTGGTCAATCATAACCTTCCTCCATTGTTGTGCATGACAAAGGAAAATCTTATGCTGAAATTACTGATTCCAGGTCCGAAGCAACCGGGAAATGATATAAATGTATACTTGGAACCCCTTGTGGAGGATTTGAAGGAGTTGTTGGACAGCGGTGTGGAGGCGTATGATTCATTTTGCAAGTCAATGTTCAATCTGAAGGCTATTTTGATGTGGATAATCAAAGATTTTCCAACTTATGGAAACCTAGCTGGATGTGTCACAAAAGGGAAACTCGGTTGCCCAATATATTGTGAAGACATATGTTCTATGTGGCTTAAGTATAGTAGAAAGTTTGCATACTTAGGCCAAAGGAGATTTCTTGCTCCTGATCATTCATTTCGTCAGAAAATAGTGGTTTAATGGGAAAAAACAGTATTCTAAAAAGCCCGCTTAAGCTCCGCTTAAGCGCGCATAAGCCTGAAGCTCGACAAAAACGTTCCGCTTCGAAGAAAATCGGTTAAACTGTAGTTTGACCGAATTAAGCGTAATTAAGAGGTTTAATTAAGTGTACTTAAGCACAATTAATCACATCTATTTATTTTAAGTTATTTTATTTTGAAGATATTTCTTTTTATTTTAAAATAATAAATTAGGTTTATAATTTAGATGTTTTTTTTAAATTTTAATTATGATTAAGCATATCTGTTGGAAATTTTCAAGTACGCAATCTTGATTTTGATGTTAAGAAAAATTTTTATTTTGTTTCTAACATATTTTGTAACGTCTCGAAAAATTTATAGGTCGTCGTAAACCACACGTATGAAAGTTATTAAATTTTTTTGGTATTTTATTTAATTGTTTTAAAGAATTAAATGCATATTTATTTCATTAATTTGTGTTCAGTTATTTTTATGCATTTCATGCATAATTCATGCATGATAGGAGTTATTCATGAAATTTTATAAGTTCATGCATTATGGTTTCTAGGTGCATTTCACGCTCGTATGAAGAACGTAGACCGGAGAAATTTCAGAAAAATTATTTTTATTACACAATTTATTTTTATAAATTAATCCAAGGTGTTTTTAAGTGTATTTTTCAAAAATAGGATTATATTAGGTATTTTTACCCGCATGATTTTATTTTTAACGGTACGCAAATTTTATCAAATCGAGAGACTTTTTAAGGGCCCGGCTATTATTTTCAAAACCTTTTCAACACGAAATATTTTTCGGGAGTATGATTAGATTTAATGGACCTACTTTTAAGCGTATTAGGCTTAATTAACTTTTATTAATTATCAAATTTAGGTCCACTATATATTATTCCACAATTTAATTAATCCTAAACCTCCTAATTTATACCTAATTACCTCCCTTAACCCCCCACTAAGCCTACTTACGTTTCAATAGCCGCCCACCTCCCCCACTCAACTCATCATTCCTCTCGGCTTCAACATTTCCCCAGCAACAAGCTTTCACCGAACGTTGGATTGCTAGAAAACTTCCCCTGGATCTCCAATTTTTGCATCGTTTTTGGTTCTCCCACTCATCAAGGCATGCTTTTACTTTCGTTTTCTCATCATATATGCCCTAAGTATTCTGTAAAACATGTATGTGGTACGTTCAGATCTCGTTCTTGCATGTGGGTTTGTTTTTGTTGGGTTTTATCATGAAACTCGCCTCATTTTTTATTCAATCACTCACGTTTTCTGATATGTAGTGCAAGGGGCTGCTGTGTTGGTTTTTCAAGGGCAGGTACAGATCGGGAGTGATAGCTGTAGCTGTAGGAGTGTGAATTTGATCGAGTTTTGTTCGAAAACGTGAAGGCTATGCAGATCTGGACTTGGTGTTAGGGGTTCAGTCCTTAGATTCGTGTTCACCAGCCGTGTGAGGACCTTCTCCAGCCCTGGACCAGCCCCTGAGTGGTCTGGGGGCTGGAAAGACTCGAACAACACTGGGCTCGAAGGATCAAACAACCGAGCCATGTTGGAAAGTCGGTAGGGAGCATGTTATGTTTTTTTTCTGGATTTCTAGTGGTTATGAGCGTGCATGGGGTCAGGGTCTTTGTATTTTTAGGTGTCTTAGAGTATGATCGAAGTCCTTAGTAGGCTGGATCATGGCGGGGGTGATCGATTTAGCGTGAGGTGTGAGTTTTGGGAGATAAGTGCACATGACTTGGTGCAATGTGATAGGACCGAGAACTTCTGTCAACTTCTAAAGATTTCAGCCATAGATTAGCAACTAAATGAAATTGCTTTAGGACCTACTAGTTTTTAAGATATGGCAAAAGTTAGGGAAAATTTGGGTGAAGTTTCGAGTCGATTCGGGTTAAAAAGGGACCTCGGTCCAAATTTTAAAACGAATCGGTTAAGTTGTAATATGAACTCTAGTTTACGTCTAGGAACGCTTATAAATATGTTTTGGGATATTTTAAGGAGTTTGGTAAGCTCCGGGTCAATTTTAGAGGTCCAGGGGTGAAATGTTAATTTTCGGGTTTCCAGGGTCAAAATGGTCATTTATTACTCGGGGCGAGATTTTGGTCAAGGCAGCGCCCTGAGCACAAATTTATGATATTTTAAATGTTTATGAATCATTTTTAGGATCTTTACTTAATTATGATAAATACGTTGCATGCTTGGTTTAAAGAAAAAGTTACGCATATGCATGTTTTTATTGAGTGATGAAAATAATGATATTTTTTAAGGATGGAAATTGGTTGTGACGGACGATGTATATGTATATGATGACATGAGATATGATGAGCTGAGGCCAGGGCTCAGTGGGCGGGTAATGTTTCCGCTGATGTCCCCTACAGCCGGGTACCACGGTTTTTATAGATGGATCTATCGAATAGAGATGATACGATAGAGCTGATACGAAAGTCACAACTAATGAATTGAATTCAATTAAAAGAAAATGTTTAAGTTTATGATGAGACGATGAGCTGTTTTGACACGTATATGATGATATGAGATGACATGATTTGACACGAGATGATTTTACACGACACCTATATGTTATGACTTTAAGTTCATGGAATATATGTTGAGTATGATATTTTTCACTGCTGTGTGCTATGTATATGTACTTGTTATTCCCGGTACAGGTGTGTTGAGTCCTTAGACTCACTAGGCATGTGTGATGCAGGTGAGCTTAGTGATGATGAGACTGGAGGTGCCAAACTCTGAGTAGGCAGACTTGGTGCAGTGACAGACCCGAGGACCACATGTTTTCTGCATTACAATTTATGATATTGAGAGAAGATGAATATTTTTATACGTTAATGATTTTATGATTTTTATTCATTTATGTTTACACATCATTTTGGGATGAATTTGGTTAATTTAAACTGCATTGTTTTACTGTCAAATAATTACGATCATTTTTTAAATGTTATTTCAAAACTACGAGCTTTTAAAAAAAATTTCCTCACTTGTAAAATGAGTAGACGTTTCATATTTACTCAAGTGTGAAGTTGTTAATACAAGAAGCAAGTTGAAACTGATTTCTGCACAAACTGAATTTCTGGCGAGTTTATGCTTTTTGATGATATCTCCCGGCTAGATGATCCAAATGACAATCCGCCAACTGGACTGATCAGAAAACCCAATTTGAAACAAGTCGTATTCACGTCAGTTGGGCAAAATCGGATGTTATCGTGGTCTAACTGATCGCTAAATTACCGAACTGACCACACGAAAAAAGCAATAAGTTGGGTATGAACAGTTGCAGTATTTCGGTCATATCTCTCAGCTCGGTTATCGAAATGAAGCGATGTATGCTTTGGAAAGATAAGACGATTATCTACAAATCATCTTCAGAAGTCAAAGTCTGAATCGAAGATTAAGATGCTGATAAATGACGATGAAGTTACTGGTTGTGCACAAACGGAAATCAGCTAGGCTGATTTCTGCACACCAGCTGAAACTGAACTGAACCAGTTGAACTAAACCAAACCAACTGAAGACCAGTTGAACCAGATCAGTCGAACTGAACCAGTTGAATTGAACCAGACCAACTGAACCGCAACAGCAGCTGACCAACTAAACTGAACTGAACCAGCTGCTGACCAGTTGAATTGACTTGAGTTGACCAATTGACCAGAGTTGACCAATCAATAAAATGCCCAGCAAGAAGAATTTGACCGTTTCAATTTCAGAAACAGTACAGAAACTTTCCAAACGGTCATATTCTTGTGTCTAACGTACATATCATTGTTGGGGCTTATAAATACAACATCTTGAAGATCAAACAAGAGATTTTTGTAGATGATTAAAATCATGGGCAGTCACATGAAAAAATCAGCTAGTTGAGAGCACAAGCCCTTGTGTGAGGATACATTTGAGATGCACACTATAAAGGATAAATTCCTCACACACACAATCACTCACACATATACAAGAGAGTTGAACTTCAACGATTAGTTGAGTGAGTCTTGCACAAAGACAATGAAGTTGTGTATGTAGTCTTTGCATATGAGACATTAAACTATGCTGATTGTGAGGTGCTGCCTACAATCTTGAGTGCTAGGAGTTCAGTTTAGGCAGTAGTGTAAGTTCTAACTGAATGAGTTTGTACAAGGTATGGTATAAATCAAAGTCTTCTAGTGAATCCTTCCCAAGGGGAAGAAGAGGTGACGTAGGAGCATTTGAAGTCTCTGAACATCCATAAATAAATTCGTGTCTATTTGTTTATTGCATTTACTTATCATTTTCATAGTTTTAAAGAGGCATTGTTGAAGCATTTATGTGTTCTTCAAATACCAAAATATTGCATACCAAATGTTTGATAAAATGCTTCAACTAAAATATTTTTACTCATTCAACTTGCATATATTTTAAATTGTTTACAAAATATTTTATCGGTTTCTACGAAGAATTATTTCGAGTATTTTCCGCTTGGTTTGAACACCAAACTCGATTTAATTTATCGGTGTTAAATATTTCAAGAATCAAGCTATTGTAGTTCAACGATGATCCTCCTAACCGATCCTATCAACTGATATCAGAGCGGGTTGTTCTTGAAAGAGCATTGAAATTGATTTTGATGTTTAAAATTCGAAAATTTCATATTTTTTACACATATATATGCAAAACTTAATTTCCGCGCAGCTTGCAGCGACTGTAGGATAAATGGCATATCTATTTGCTCGAGTGTCCAAATGACAAATCGCTTTTTGCGTTGCAAACTAGAATTGTAGAGGTTTACAGCAGTATAAAATTTGCGGCCTAGTTACGCCCGAGAAAATACAGTTTATTCGTTGAAGCAGAACATATGTGCTGCTGCAGAAAATGAGCCATGGAGAAAATTGGTTAGTTATCCCTCTTCTTTTATAATTTTCAAAATTTCAAAAATATAGGGGGAGAACTCATTAAAATTTTAATGGAGTTATTATTTTTAAATATTGAAGGGGAGAAAATTTTGTTTAAAATGTTTTGAAAATATGGCTTTTTGATTCACACAAAAAAGGAGAGAAATATGTTAGTTGAGTTGATTGTTTATCCAAGTTTTGTGATCATCAAAAAGGGGGAAATTGTTGGAACTTTTCAAGTTCGCAATCTTAATTTTGATGTTAACAAAACTTGTTATTGTGTTTCTAACATATTTACTCAAGTGTGAAGTTGTTAATACAAGAAGCAAGCTGAAACTGAATTCTGCACAAACTGAATTTCTAGCGAGTCTATGTTTTTTGATGATATCTACCAGCTGGATGATCCAAATGACAATCTGCCAACTGAATTGATTAGAAAACCCAATTTGGAACAAGTCGTATTTCACGTCAGTTGGGAAAAATCGGACGTTATCATGGTCTAACTGATCACTGAATTACCAAACTGATCACACGAAAACAACCATCAGTTGGGTATGAGCAGTTGCGGTATTTCGGTCATATCTCTCATCTCGGTTATCAAAATGAAGCGATTCAGTATGCTTTGGAAAGATAAGACGATGATCTACAAATCATCTTCAAAAGTCAAAGTCTGAATCGAAAATTAAGATGCTGATAAATGAAGATGACGTTACTGGTTCTGTTGACCAGGTGAACTGGACGACCAGTGGAGTTGACCAGAGTTGATCAGTTGACCAGGGTTGACCAATTGGGAAAATGCCCAGCAAGACGAATTTGACCATTGCAATTTTGAAAACAGTACAGAAACTTTCCAAACGATCATATTCTTGTGTCTAACGTATATAAAATTGTGGGGACCCATACGCTGATATTTTTCTTAATCTTCTTTTGGGATTTAATTATCAGTTCTGATAAACATGGTCTAAAAATTTTTCTTTTTAAAATGTCAAGTGCGGAAGGTAATGGAATCTAAATAATATACATTTCAGTATAAAATACATTTCAGTATAAAAGTACAATACTGTACAACAGTCTTTCAACTAATCTAGGGTTCAGTTACTAAGTTCCCGTACTAAACCACGTCTACAGTAAGTCCGGAATCACCACGCTAATTCGTCTTCTCTCATCATCTTCTTGACCCTGATCCAGCCCCACCTGTTGTCATGCACACATACAAAACAAGACAACAGCCGGATAACTCCGGTGAGAATAAATCCCAGTATAAAACATGGTAAACATGCATATACATAAAGTAAATCATGAAATATTCTATCATGAATAAACTTAAAAACAATAGATTTCATAATCTATGAAATCAACTCAAAATAAGCATACAACACAAATCAATTAAACATGCTACTCAAATCAAATCATAAAAACATGGTATCATGACTGAGAGCAATAACAATGGGTTTCATAGTCTATGAAACCACATCCATAAACGCATGCAGTTCTAGTCAAATCATGTCTAGACTCGACTCAACTATAACTCTAGGGATCCCGGGGTGAATAAGACGTCACTGTCTGTCACCTACCCTCCCAATCGGGGTGACGTACGTCTTATTCCTAGACTTCGGTCATATCTGTATCGAATAATCTACAATGAGACGGTGTCTGCTCCTATGTAACGATACACCGAACGCCTAGAAGTCTGACTGTTTCTGTCAAACTTTCCTATCTCAAATGCAATGCATAACCATCTGTAAACAATGCATAATTATCTCAAAAGATTCGAATACAATTCTATAAACAAATCATAATCATATCAAAAGATAAACAATAAGTCTAGTATGTGATTTAGTTGGGAAATTTAAATAAGATCTGATTTGAGTTATATCTTCCCAAATATCACATGAATTATACCTTTGTCGTCCCGATCTGACGAAGACGAAGTCTCGAAGTCGAATCTGTCCATATCAATCTGATAATGACAAATCACATAAATACAATATCAGTATATATCTCAGTTCAGAATCTATTCTGATCAATACTCAACTCGGTATACAATCTGATCCAAGTCAACAATATAACAATGAATCTCAATCAATATCATATCTGATCAATCTAAATCAATACTGATGTTTCGACGGCATAACAATACAATCTGAATAACGCCGTCAATCTGAACATCCCAATTATAATACCAGCACTCATAATCTCAATATCGGTATATTAGAAATCAATAATATACAATTCTGATATCAAAATCTCAGTAAATATCTTTCGAAAATCATAACAATTACAGAAACAGTCTGTTCTTTAATCTAACTTCAATTCTACAATGTCTACGATAGTAGAAACACCATATCTGAATCATATTCGATTCTAGCAACATCATATTCTCAAAACGTCTCAAAACGTAACACCACTTACGTCCTTGTGTAGCTCGTGTCACGAGGAACACAGAACTGAAGTCGGATTTGAATTTTGATAGACGGATTTCGCACAATCGAAATTTGAAAGGTGTAAGAACTTTTCCTCTCCCCAAGCTTCGATCTGATTCTAATTTTCTGAAGAATTACGTGCCATCCACCTCTATATATATTGCATGCAAATTCTGAAACGTGGCATCATTTTTCACGCAACACGCATGACCGCGGGTGCGGTCGTGTCATGCACCGCGGGTGCGCTCATGCTTCGGCATGCTTATCATTTTCTGAAATTCAAGACCGCGGGTGCGGTACATCTCAGACCGCGGGTGCCACCGCGGGTGCGGTCTTGTTCTTACCGCGGGTGCGGTCTTGTTCTTACCGCGGGTGCGGTCTTGCTTTGAATAAATTTGCCAACTTTCTGTCCATGCTCCGCGGGTGCGGTCTTGTCTGGCACCGCGGGTGCGGTCTTGCATTTTCCATAATTTCTCATTTTTCCTTCCTTGCAATACTTTATAATCTTGTCTTATCATTTCTATAATTCTTGGGCATTACATTTCTCACCCTCTTAGATCTGAGTTCGTCCCCGAACTCATAAGAAATCAATTCAGATATACGAGAAGAAATGTATACTAGAGTTTAAATCAAAACTCAAATCCCTGATCCCCATCTGGAATACGAATTCCTGAAGTATAACATCATAATACTTCTAAACTAACTCTGATAGAATCAATCTTGCCATGTTGGTTATACAACATCCGTATAGACCAATCACAGTTTATAGCAAAACAATACCAGCCATTGTTATCTAACCTGTTTATCCCAATCAAGGTCATCTACCATCATCAGCTTCATATACCAATCGTCATCATCCGACGTTGGTTTCTTAAATCTTTTTATTCTGAACTATCTTCATCTTCTTTCGAATTTTCTTCAAAAGAAATCTGTAGTATTCACTGTATACTGTCTTGTCTATAACAATCTCATTACCCATCTAATAAGCTGGTAGCTATTGTCACGCAGTGATAATAAATCATATCAATTAGTGCTAACATCCAGCACTAAAGCTGTACCAAAATCTTCCAATACCTGGATAATACATTCTGACCGTCTGTCAATCTGTAACACGATCTAAGAGAGAACTCAGGATATACTCTGTCCCAAGTACAAAATCAAGCAAAATCACAATCTGATATACTCTATTTCTATATTCTGTTCAATCTGACCATTTTTCTGACGTCGATCTTTGTCATTTGGTCATGTTTGTATGTTATCTGGTACAAACTAATAGATATAGATTGAACAATCTGTCAATCACAATCATATCATATCGTAATCTGGAAAGTATTATAGTAATCTTATTACGAAATTCATCGAATTATACTCACCATTTCTCATCAGAAATATACAAATTCTGTAATAAATCTTCTGATTTCTATCTTTCTGTCTTTTCTGTTAGCGATTCAGACATATCAGTATAATTTCTGCCAACATTTCAATACAATTTCTATTATAACTGATCTCATCTGTCTATATCACAACTGTCTGTTCGAATATCATACATTCTCAGTCACAAACATGACAACTGAAGTCACTACAGCGCATTTCTGACACTATCTGTGATTTCAACTTCGAACTATTCAGCGTAACAATCAGTTAATAATAAAAATTAAAGAAGAAATACCTACCTGGTATTCGGCTCTGACTATCAATATCAATTTTGTTATACAATACTGAAACATTCTGACATCACAAGATAATCAGTCCTAATACAAAACACAAAATCATATATCTGTTATTCTGATCGATGCTCCATTCTGATTATCAATCAAGCTCTGAACATTCTGATCGCATTTCTGAATAGCTGTACCTCTCGGAACAACTCTGATACAATTGAACTGTATATATTCTCAACGGTTCACAACAATCTGTATCATATACGGATTCAAAACAACAGTAATATCTAATCAGATACAAAATATCAGTAACCTATACAGATCTAGTGAGTTCAGTGAACTCATAAAACAATAATTTCTGGTAACCATCTTCATGCCATACTGATCAACTGTTATATCTCATCTGCAATTAAAATGTGCTCCCAACCAATATAAGATATCACGATACCCAGCAGATATAAAGCAATAATCGAATAAAATAATCTGCCAAATCAGACAAAATACATTTATGACATTTCTGAGCTTTCTGATATCGATATCGTTATCAGCCCCAGTTCACAATCTCACTGTATCAAAATCAATCGGTATACTAACTTCAGATATTGCACATTCTGAATACAATCTGTTTCAAGCGGAATTCTTATCTGAATAGTTTCTGTATACAATAATCCTAATTTTCAGAATATTCACTACAATCTTCAAATATTCAATTCTTTCAATTCGGTATGTATTATTCTGTATATTCAGTATCATTCTGTACTGAATCTAACATACAAACAATACCTGATCTACATTCAATTTCTGAAGTTTATCTTTCTGAGATCACCTAAAATATGAAATCTTATCTAGGCAAATATCAGCCAACTCATATATCACTGGCAAATCTGCCAATGCTAGGCTCGATTTCAGTAGGTCTACTGAATACATAGGGATGCAATCTGCTCCTTTCTGTATTAATCGAGTCATATACAATATAGATATCAAAGGAATTCTAAATCTGGAATCCTTATCGGGGTATCTCCACTGATCAGCCATCTCTGGTCTGAATCTTACTATTTCTGGAACAATTTCGACAATCTGTCTGTACTTGTTCAACATATATGTATCAACAATGCGTTCAAATAAAAAAAAACACAAGTACATCATAATCTAACTCGATCTCATTTTCGTCGTACTGTAATACATACATGTCACAGAAATCTCTGGTATCAATATTTTCCTCAACAAGCAAGGGCCTCAATACTACAGTACATACAAACCCAACAGATACAGCATATCTCCATGCAACTCAGTCAAAGATATTCTTAACAAATGCATTAGTATATATCAATACATATGCAATAGAATCATAAAGAATAGTACCTGTTGTGAATTCTGGATCTGTTTTTCAATTGAACTCTGTTCCCTACAATCTTCGGGAACGCTTCTGGGGATAGACTTTAGCAAAGTGTCCCGGCTGTCCACAAATATTGCATCTACCAGTCACTCCCTGGCATTGCTCGGTGGGATGTCTCCCTCCGCAACTCCTGCAATACACTCCAGTATGGCTCGGACTAGAACCACTGGAACTCGAGGAACCACTTCCTAACTTCTTGAATGGCTTCTTTCGAGCTTTCAGAAAATCTTGCTTCCCACTCGTACTGCCGCGATCAATTCTGAGAGGGGATTGCTGTGTCTGGGGTTGCTTCACACACAACCTCCCTAGCTGTCTAATCAGACTCACCTCAGCTCTCTTCGCTTTACTCAGGATGTCAGCAAAATGGTAAGGTCGCTGCAGATTCATAATTGCAACTACCTCCGAATTCAACCCTCTGATGAACTGATTCGCTACAGCTTCATCATTTCCAGCTAAATGAGGAGCAAAACGCAGTAGAGTAGAGAATTTAGCCACATATCCTTCAATGTTCAATCGACCTTGGCTCAAATTCTCAAACTCTGCTTTCTTGTCCTCTCGGTACGAGACTGAGAAAAATCGTCGATAAAATTCAGTTCTGAATATTTCCCACGAAATCACTGTACCTCTCTGTTCCCACATTCTTCTACTGGTAATCCACCAACTCCTGGCGGCTTCTCGTAACTGATAAGGCACCATCTTAACTCTATGTTCATCTGTACAATCAAGTAAATCGAACAGTATTTCTATGTCATCAAACCAGTTCTGACAATCCTCGGATGTCTCGGAACCACTCAGAATCGGCGGCTGTAATAACTGAAATTCTTTCATCTTTCCTTCTAGCTGAGTTTCTGATGCATCTATCTGTTCAGACGAAGTACTGCCCTTTTCTGAAATTCTTCGAGGCGGTATATCTGAATATCAAACAAATTAGTACATAATCTATACAATCTGTCTCCGCCCTCCTCTGATCATATACCTCTGATCCAGACTCGGTTCTGATTCAGGCTTAACAATTACATGCTGCAATCAACTCAGATACCAACAACATGTAATAGGGAAAGCAGTAAATCATGCTAGCACACACAATGTAAGTCAACATTGAAATAATTCTCATGCTAGCAATCACATGCAAGGAAAGAAAATTCAATCTACTCCGCTCATTCTCTTCTATCTCAATCTATCTCAGTCTAAAGGATCTATCAGTTCTGACTATCTCAATCAAAAGGATCTATCCGCTCTGATACCACCAGTTGTGGGGACCCGGACGCTGATCTTTTTCTTAATCTTCTTTTGGGATTTAATTATCAGTTCTGATAAACAAGGTCTAAAAATTTTTCTTTTTAAAATGTCAAGTGCGGAAGGTAATGGAATCTAAATAATATACATTTCAGTATAAAATACATTTCAGTATAAAAGTACAATACTGTACAACAGTCTTTCAACTAATCTAGGGTTCAGTTACTAAGTTCCCATACTAAACCACGTCTACAGTAAGTCCGGAATGACCACGCTAATTCGTCTTCTCTCATCATCTTCTTGACCCTGATCTAGCCCCACCTGTTGTCATGCACACATACAAAACAAGACAACAGCCGGATAACTCCGGTGAGAATAAATCCCAGTATAAAACATGGTAAACATGCATATACATAAAGTAAATCATGAAATATTCTATCATGAATAAACTTAAAAACAATAAATTTCATAATTTATGAAATCAACTCAAAATAAGCATGCAACACAAATCAATTAAACATGATACTCAAATCAAATCATAAAAACATGCTATCATGACTGAGAGCAATAACAATGGGTTTCATAGTCTATGAAACCACATCCATAAACGCATGCAGTTCTAGTCAAATCATGTCTAGACTCGACTCAACTATAACTCTAGGGATCCTGGGGTGAATAAGACGTCACTGTCTGTCACCTACCCTCCCAATCGGGGTGACGTACGTCTTATTCCTAGACTTCGGTCATATCTGTATCGAATAATCTACAATAGGACGGTGTCTTCTCCTATGTAACGATACACCGAACGTCTAGAAGTCTGACTGTTTCTGTCAAACTTTCCTATCTCAAATGCAATGCATAACCATCTGTAAACAATGCATAATTATCTCAAAAGATTCGAATACAATTCTATAAACAAATCATAATCATATCAAAAGATAAACAATAAGTCTAGTATGTGATTTAGTTGGGAAATTCAAATATGATCTGATTTGAGTTATATCTTCCCAAATATCACATGAATTATACCTTTGTCGTCCCGGTCTGACGAAGACGAAGTCTCGAAGTCGAATCTGTCCATATCAATCTGATAATGACAAATAACATAAATACAATATCAGTATATATCTCAGTTCAGAATCTGTTCTGATCAATACTCAACTCGGTATACAATCTGTTCCAAGTCAACAATATAACAATGAATCTCAATCAATATCATATCTGATCAATCTAAATCAATACCGATGTTTGGACGGCATAACAATACAATCTGAATAACCCCGTCAATCTGAACATCCCAATTATAATACCAGCACTCATAATCTCAATATCGGTATATTCAAAATCAATAATATACAATTCTAATATCAAAATCTCAGTCAATATCTTTCGAAAATCATAACAATTACAGAAACAGTCTGTTCTTTAATCTAACTTCAATTCTACAATGTCTACGATAGTAGAAACACCATATCTGAATCATATTCGATTCTAGCAACATCATATTCTCAAAATGTCTCAAAACGTAACACCACTTACGTCCTTGTGTAGCTCGTGTCACGAGGAACACAGAACTGAAGTCGGATTTGAATTCTGATAGACGGATTTCACACAATCGAAATTTGAAAGGTGTAAGAACTTTTCCTCTCCCCAAGCTTCGATCTGATTCTAATTTTCTGAAGAATTATGTGCCATCCACCTCTATATATATTGCATGCAAATTCTGAAATGTGGCATCATTTTTCATGCAACACGCATGACCGCGGGTGCGGTCGTGTCATGCACCGCGGGTGCGCTCATGCTTCGGCATGCTTATCATTTTCTGAAATTCAAGACCGCGGGTGCGGTACATCTTAGACCGAGGGTGCGGTCGTTTTCTTACCGCGGGTGCGGTCTTGCTTCGAATAAATTTGCCAACTTTCTGTCCATGCACCGCGGGTGCGGTCTTGTCTGGCACCGCGGGTGCGGTCTTGCATTTTCCAGAATTTCTCATTTTTCCTTCCTTGCAACAATTTATAATCTAGTCTTATCATTTCTATAATTCTTGGGCATTACAACAATTGTTGGGGCTTATAAATACAACATCTTGAAGATCAAACAAGAGCTTTTTGAAGAGGATTAAAAGCATGGACAGTTACATGAAAAAATCAGCTAGTTGGGAGCACAAGCCCTTGTGTGAAGATACATTTGATATGTACACTATAAAGAATAAATTCCTCATGCACAAAATCACTCACACATATACAAGAGAGTTGAACTTCAAAGATTAGTTAAGTGAGTCTTGCACAAAGACAATAAACTTGTGTATGTAATCTTTGCATATAAGACATTAAACTATATGCTGATTGTGAGGTGCTGCCTAAAATCTTGAGTGCTAGGAGTTCAGTTTAGGCAGTAGTGTAAGTCCTACTGAATGGGTTTGTACAAGGTATTGTATAAATGAAAGTCTTCTAGTGAATCCTTCCCAAGGGAAAGAAGGGGTGACGTAGGAGCATTTGAAGTTTCCGAACATCCATAAAAAAATTCGTGTCGATTTGTTTATTGCATTTACTTATCATTCTCATAGTATTAAAGAAGCATTGTTGAAGCATTTTATGTGTTCTTCAAATACCAAAATATTGCATACCAATTGTTTGATAAAATGCTTCTACTAAAATATTTTTACTCATTCAACTTACATATATTTTAAATAGTTTACAAAATATTTAATCGGTTTCTACGAAAGATTATTTCGAGTATTTTTCGCTTGGTTTGAACACCAAACTCGATTTAATTCATCGGTGTTCAATATTTCAAGAACCGAGCTATTGTAGTTGTGGGGACCCGGACGCTAATCATCTTTTTAATCATGATTGGGACTAATTAATCCATTATAATAAACAGGGTCTAATTTTTTTTTGTTTAAATGCGGAAGGTAATGGAATCAAACTCCTATACATATCAGTATAAAAGTCTCAATCTGATAAAATATACAATCATACATACTCAGGTTCAACAACTACTATCAAGTGTTTAAACTCTAGCTCTAGTCCAAGTCCGGTATCACCACTCTAATCTCGGTCTGTCTTCATCTCTGTTACCCTGTACCTGTCCCACCTGTTGTCATGCACACATACAAACAAGACAACAGCCAGATAACTCCGGTGAGATATAAATATCCCAGTATAAACAATGTATTAAATGCAATAATATAAATCATATATAAAAGCATAAACAAACATCAAAACATGTATCTAGTCTGACTGCATGAATCAATGACTCGTGATCTACTCTTATCTTATCTCAATTCTAGGGATCCCAATCTAATTTAGACTTTGGTATGCTGTATCGAGTGTCTGAGATAGACGTCGATCTACATCTAAGGCTCTTCGATACACCGTAAGTCTAGAGTCTTATCGGTTCTGAGAAAGACTCGGCGGTTCTGCCCTAGCTAGGCTGTCTGCCCTAGACTCGGACTCTGACTCTGTTCTAAGTCAATACATTAACATATCAATCTGATAATCTGCAAATATCAATGCAATAAAATAAAGTATGTGATTTAGGGAAACTCAAGTCAAACCTAACTCGAGTTGTGCAATCCCGAATCAACATTTATTTATACCTTTCTTGCTGTCTTTCTGAATCTGTCGAAGTCTCGAACACAAGGTCTGTCAATAATCAATCTGGCAATGACAATATCAATATTCTGTATCAATCTTCTAATCAAATCACAACATCTCTGTTTTATCAAATTCTGACAGTACAACAGTACAATCTTGCTATAATGTAATACTATATCAGTCTATATCAATTCCAAACATTTACAATTAACCACTGTACCAATCTGATATCAATTCTGGTCAATTTCATTCTGAAATTCATAACAATTCCATATTCAGTCCGTTTCTTAATCTGACTTCGATTCTACGCTATCTAACATGCCAAGAACAGCATATATGACGTGTATTCAATTCTAACCATATCATAATTTCCAAACATGTGAAAACGTAATAAAACTTACGTCCAGTAGTATCCTGCGTTGATAGGAACACAGTACCGAAGTCGGATTAAAATCTAACGGACGAATTTCTCACAAAAGGCGTATGAGAAACGTGGCGTTTTTTCACCAATTGTAGTCGGCGCTCGAGCGGTCGATCTTTACCGCTCGAGCGCGGAACCTTCTGTCCTTGACTTGCGCCCTTGGCGCTCGGGCAGTCAAAAACTACCGCCCGGGCGCCACCTCTACTGCCCGAGATGTTTATTTGATGAACACTGGCGCTCGGGCGGTCACTTCCTACCGCTCGGGCGCCAGACTTTCTGTCCCCCAGTGGTATAAATCATATACTTGGTCCGATTTGATCTCGTAATGGCCCGATTATACTCATATTATCTTAACTCCAATAATCTCATGTTAATATAATTAAAATCTCATATTAACAGAATCAAGATCTTGGCCCTTACATTTCTCCCCCCTAAGATACGATTTCGTCCTCGAAATCACAAGCATTCAATCGTATCAACAAGGAGTATATATACAAAACTGTATACAAATTTACATCATCTAAACAACTCTGGGAATTCTTGTCTCATATCTGATTCATTTTCCCAGGTTGCTTCTTCAACACCATGACGAGTCCATTGAACTTTTACAAGTGGAATAGTCTTCGTTCTGAGCTGTTTTTCTTTACGATCAATGATCTGAATCGGTTTTTCAACATAGCTCAACGTCTCATCCAGTTCGGCCTCGTCTGGTGGAATAGCATGTGAAGCATCAGGAAGGTACTTCCTTAATAACGATACATGAAAGACATCATGTATCCCAGATAATGAAGGCGGTAAAGCAAGTCGATAGGCACGATCTCCTATCTTCTCGAGAATCTCATATGGCCCAATGTATCGTGGAGACAGTTTCCCTTTCTTGCCAAATCTGACAACTCCTCTGAAAGGTGAAATATTCAAAAATACTCGGTCTCCTGTTTCAAATACCAACGGTCTACGTCGAACATTGGCATATTTGGCCTGTCTGTCTTGTGCTGCCTTCATTTTCTTTCGAATTAGCTTCACTTTTTCTGTCATATCTCTGATCATATCTGGTCCAATCTCAGGAACTTCAGAGATATCAACCCAATAGAGAGGGGATCTACACTTCTTTCCGTACAACGCTTCAAATGGTGTCATCTCAATGCTCGTCTGATAGCTATGTTGTACGAAAACTCACAAAGAGGCAATGCATCTTGCCAATTGGTGCTGAAATCTAGCACTACTGCTCTCAGCATATCCTCCAGTGCCTGGATAGTCCGCTCTGACTGTCCGTCGGTCTGTGGATGATATGCGGTACTCAGATGTAACTTCGTACCGAGAGCCTGCTGCAAACTCTGCCAGAAGTGCGAAGTAAATCGAGGATCACGGTCTGAAACAATCGACTTCGGCACTCCATGTAATCTGACCACTTCCCTGACATAGATCTCTGCCATCTGGTCAAATCTGTACGTCATCTTGTACGGAATAAAACATGCAGATTTGGTCAATCTGTCAATCACGACCCAAATCGCATCACAACCTCGGGAGGAACGCGGTAACTGCGTCACAAAGTCCATGGAAATGTGATCCCATTTCCATTCTGGAATGGACAAACTCTGTAATAATCCTCCTGGTTTCTTTCTTTCTGCCTTCACCTGTTGGCAATTCAGGCATTTGGAAACAAATTCGGCGATATCAGTTTTCATTTGTTTCCACCAGAACTGTCTTTTCAAATCATTATACATCTTTCTGCCACCAGGATGAATACTGAATCGACTGTTGTGCGCTTCTGACAATATCTGTCGTCTCAAATCTGAAACATTCGGCACAACCAGACGATTATTCACATACAAGACGTTGTCACGTACCTGATATTCTGATCGATGTCCTGCTCTAACCATCGATACATATTTCTGTACATTCTGATCACTTTGCTGAGCTGCCTTAATTCTCATAATCAGCTCTGGTTCTACTTGCACCGTATAAAGTATCAACGGTCTATAATCTGTTTCAAATTCTAATCAAGACAAACAGCAGTCTTCTATCAAATTTGAAACACTAATCGTCGATAAGGATAAAGAACATACCTTTCGACTCAGTGCATCAGCTGCTGCATTAGACTTTCCTGGATAGTATTTGATTTCACAATCAAAATCTTTAAGCAAATCAAGCCATCTTCGTTGCCTCATATTCAATTCAGATTGTGAAAACAGATATTTCAAACTCTTATGATCAGAATATATCTCAAACTTCTCCCCGTAAAGATAATGTCGCCATATCTTTAATGCAAAGACAATGGCTGCCAATTCTAAGTCATGAATTGGATAACGGGTCTCATGTGGTTTAAGCTGTCTTGAGGCATAAGCAATAACATGCCCTCGTTGCATCAGCACACATCCCAACCCTCTGTGAGAAGCGTCGCAATAAACCACAAAATCACCAGTACCGGATGGAATAGTCAACACCGGTGCACTGGTCAACCTCTTCTTCAAATCCAGAAAACTGGTCTCACATTCTTCAGACCAAACAAATGGAGCATTCTTTTGAGTCAACTGAGTAATTGGTTTAGCTATACTCGAGAAATCTTGAATGAAACGACGGTAATATCCCGCTAAACCCATGAAACTGCGAATTTCGGGCACTGATGTCGGTCTTGGCCAAGAAATCACGGCTTCCACTTTGCTGGGATCAACCGATATACCATCTCCAGATATAATATGACCCAGAAATACTACCTGTCTTAGCCAAAACTCACATTTCGACAGTTTAGCATATAACTTCTCAGCTCTTAAAATTCGCAACACATTTCTTAGATGCTCAGCATGCTCACTCATATTCTTTGAATAAATCAAAATATCATCGATGAAAATAGTCACAAAATCATCGAGATATTTCTGGAAGATACGGTTCATTAATCCCATAAAAACAGCTGGAGAATTCGTCAAACCAAACGGCATGACAATAAATTCATAGTGTCCATACCTGGTTCTGAATGCCGTCTTTGAGATATCAGAATCTCTGACTCTCAACTGATGATATCCCGATCTCAAATCGATCTTGGAATATACTGAAGAACCTTGCAACTGATCGAATAAATCATCTATACGAGGCAAATGATATTTATTCTTTATCGTTGCCTTGTTCAGTTGCCGATAGTCGATGCAGAGTCTCATCGAACCATCTTTCTTTCTTACGAATAGTACTGGTGCACCCCAAGGAGACACACTCGGTCTGATATACCCCTTGGCCAGTAAATCTTCCAACTGATCCTTCAATTCTTTCAATTCAACTGGTGCCATTCTGTACGGAGCTCTAGAAATTGGTACTGTACCTGGCATCAGTTCAATGCTGAATTCTATCTCTCTAACTGGAGGTAACCCCGGGATCTCATCTGGGAAGACGTCAGCAAACTCACGTACCACTGGCAGATCTGCCAATGCTAGACTCGACTTCAGTAAATCTACTGAATATACAAGGAACCCTTCTGCTCCTTTCTCTAATAATCGAGTCATAGATAATACGGATATTAAAGGAATTCTCGATCTAGATCCCTTACTGTAAAATTTCCACTCTTCAGCCATATCTGGTCTGAATCTCACTATCTTGTGGAAACAATCAACTGTCGCTCTATACTTGGTCAGCATATCAATACCGATAATACAGTCAAAGTCAGACAATCCAAGTACGATGCAATCTAGTTCAATCTCATGCCCATCATACTGCAGTACACAATGGTTAACCGAATTTACGGATATCAATCCCATCCCCAACGGAGAAGAGACAGACACCACAGTAGCTAACGACTCTACAGGCAATGCATGACTCAATGCAAATCGTTCTGAAATAAATGTGTGTGAAGCACCGGTATCAATTAATACGTAAGCAGGATAACCACATAAAGAACAGTTACCTGCCACCACATCATCTGGTGCTTCCTGGGCCTGCTCTTCTGTCAAAGCGAAGACTCTGGCCTGCTGTCTCGGAGGCTGACCAACTGTCTGGCTTCCTCCTGGCCTCTGCTGGGACTGAGCTGGCGCTGACTGAAATGTATGAACAGCAGCGGATCGTCTCTCAGTCTGTGCTGCTGATCCCGATGACTCGGCCCCCTGCGATTTTTGGGAACCTCTCTGGGGACACACTTTAGCAAAGTGTCCCGGCTGTTCACAGAAATTGCAGCTGCCAGTCACTCCCTGGCATTGCTCAGTAGCATGTCTTCCTCCGCAAGTCTTGCAATAAACTCCAGTGTAACTCTGGCTCAGTCTGGAACCACCGGAGCTGGAAGAACTACTGCCAGATTTCTTGAATTGCTTTCCCCTGGCTTTCAAAAATTATTTCTTTCCTCCACTACTGCTGCCACCCTCAAATCTGGGAGGTTGTTGTTGGGGTCTCGGTGCTGGAGGTACAAATGAAGCCCCTTTCTGTCTCATCAGACCGGCTTCTGCTCCCTTGGCTCTGTTCAGGGCATCAGTAAAATTATCCGGTCGCCCTGTGTTCACCAATATGAAAATGTCGGGGTTCAGGCCATTGATGAACTGGTCAGCAGTAGCTTCTTCGCTGTCAGCCACATGTGGAGCAAATTTTAGCAAGGAGGAGAACTTGGACACGTATTCTTCTATGTTCATCTGTCCTTGCTTGAGGTTGGAAAACTCCGCCCCCTTGTCCTTCCGGTACGACACTGGAAAGAATCGTTGATAAAATTCAGTTCTAAATATATTCCAGGTGATATTCGTACCTCTATGCTCCATGGCTCTCTTCCACGAAATCCACTAGCCCTTGGCAACGTCGCGTAACTGGTGTCCAACTAATTTCAACCTCTTCTCATCTGTATACTCCAAGGATTCGAACAGCATCTCAATATCATCGAGCCAACTCTCGCATTCCACAGCGTTCTCTGTTCCTTTCAAGGTCGGCGGATGAAATGACTGAAATCGTTTCAGTAACGTTTCCATTGGAGTCGGTGTGATATCCATTGTAGGATTGGATGTACTTACATGTTCTGGTACTCGTCTCGGAGGCATATCTAATAATCAAATAGATTAGTAACAAGTACAACAATTCTGTTTCAATCCTCCTCTGATCATCTTACTGCTGATCTAGAATCAGTACTGATCCAATCTCAATAAAACATATTACTATATCAAATCAGATAAACAAGTAACATGTAATAGAGCAGTAAGACATGCTAGCATTCAAAAGCAGGAAAGAAAACCTCAATCTACCCCGCTCACTAGCCTCTTCTATCTCAATCTAAAGGATCTATCGCTCTGATACCACCTGTTGTGGGGATCCGGACGCTAATCATCTTTTTAATCATGATTGGGACTAATTAATCCATTATAATAAACAGGGTCTAATTTTTTTTTGTTTAAATGCGGAAGGTAATGGAATCAAAATTCTATACATATCAGTATAAAAGTCTCAATCTGATAAAATATACAATCATACATACTCAGGTTCAACAACTACTATCAAGTGTTTAAACCCTAGCTCTAGTCCAAGTCCGGTATCACCACTCTAATCTCAGTCTGTCTTCATCTCTGTGACCCTGTACCTGTCCCACCTGTTGTCATGCACACATACAAACAAGACAACAGCCGGATAACTCCGGTGAGATATAAATATCCCAGTATAAACAATGTATTAAATGCAATCATATAAATCATATATAAAAGCATAAACAAACATCAAAACATGTATCTAGTCTGACTACATGAATCAATGACTCGTGATCTACTCTTATCTTATCTCAATTCTAGGGATCCCAATCTAATTTAGACTTTGGTATGCTGTATCGAGTGTCTGAGATAGACGTCGATCTACATCTAAGGCTCTTCGATACACCGTAAGTCTAGAGTCTTATCGGTTCTGAGAAAGACTCAGCGGTTCTGCCCTAGCTAGGCTGTCTGCCCTAGACTCGGACTCTGACTCTGTTCTGAGTCAATACATTAACATATCAATCTGATAATCTGCAAATATCAATGGAATAAAATAAAGTATGTGATTTAGGGAAACTCAAGTCAAACCTAACTCGAGTTGTGCAATCCCGAATCAACATTTATTTATACCTTTCTTGCTGTCTTTCTGAATCTGTCGAAGTCTCGAACACAAGGTCTGTCAATACTCAATCTGGCAATGACAATATCAATATTATGTATCAATCTTCTAATCAAATCACAACATCTCTGTTTTATCAAATTCTGACAGTACAACAGTACAATCTTGCGATACTGATAATACTATATCAGTCTATATCAATTCCAAACATTTACAATTAACCACTGTACCAATCTGATATCAATTCTGGTCAATTTCATTCTGAAATTCATAACAATTCCATATTCAGTCCGTTTCTTAATCTGACTTCGATTCTACGCTATCTAACATGCCAAGAACAGCATATATGACGTGTATTCAATTCTAACCATATCATAATTTCCAAACATGTGAAAACGTAATAAAACTTACGTCCAGTAGTATCCTGCGTTGATAGGAACACAGTACCGAAGTCGGATTAAAATCTAACGGACGGATTTCTCACAAAAGGCGTATGAGAAACGTGGCGTTTTTTCACCAATTGTAGTCGGCGCTCGAGCGGTCGATCTTTACCGCTCGAGCGCGGAACCTTCTGTCCTTGACTTGCGCCCTTGGCGCTCGGGCAGTCAAAAACTACCGCCCGGGCGCCACCTCTACTGCCCGAGATGTTTATTTGATGAACACTGGCGCTCGGGCGGTCACTTCCTACCGCTCGGGCGCCAGACTTTCTGTCCCCCAGTGGTATAAATCATATACTTGGTCTGATTTGATCTCGTAATGGCCCGATTATACTCATATTATCTTAACTCCAATAATCTCATGTTAATATAATTAAAATCTCATATTAACAGAATCAAGATCTTGGCCCTTACAGTAGTTCAACGGTGATCCCCCTAACCGATCCTATCAATATCTAATAATGATTTGACAAATATTTAGAATTTTTTAGTGTGTTCTAGTTGCAAAAACAAATAAAGATTGCAATTTTTAGATTTTTATGCTTTTATAAATATGAGAATTAACACATCAGACTTAAATTTATCATATGTATGTATTATTTTATCTATTTATTGGTTTGCGATAATTACAATTACGCTAAAAATAATAATGCTTTTTCATGCTTAAGCATGTGCTTATCTCCCTTAAGCTTGAAAAGCTTGGAGCTCGACATCCGCGCTTTGGGGCGCTTCACGCTTTTTAGAACCTTGGAAAAAAGAGAGTAAAGGGAAACCTAGACCTTTGAATGGGTTAGAAATTGTCGATGCATTGAAAGATATTGAAAATGACTGGGGTAAAATGTAAAAGGGAGAGACTGGCAACACTTTGAGGGAAAGAAGGAAGAAGCAGGATAGTTCAAAAAAGGTACAAAAACCAGTTCAAAGGTGGAAGAAAAAGTCAATTTTTTTCGATTTGTCATATTGGAGTGTAAGTTATTTTGCACTCTATTCATTATATTTTGCAAATTTGTTATTTTTTGTTCTTATAATGTTAGAAATATTCTGAACTAACACTATGAAGCTTGTTGATATTTACCTTTAGGTCCTCCTGCTACATCATAACTTAGATGTGATGCATGTTGAAAAGAATGTCTGCGAGAATATCATAGGCACATTGCATAGTCGAGTGTTACCTCGCAGAAGAACGAATGGTATTTTGTAGTGCTTATATCGAAAATGCTTCTAGTATTGG
This sequence comes from Primulina eburnea, assembly GCF_022965805.1. Lineage (NCBI taxonomy): Eukaryota > Viridiplantae > Streptophyta > Magnoliopsida > Lamiales > Gesneriaceae > Primulina > Primulina eburnea. The sequence continues at coordinate 15,725,373 of NC_133111.1, forward strand.
TGTTTGTTCTAATAGGAACGATGATTTGGAATATGGATTATCAGAAGGTCGTCCAATTTCTAAAGGGAAAGAAAAGATTTTAGAGGATCACGTGTTACAAGCTGCACATCGATATGTGTTGTTCAATACTACAGAAGTTGAATCTTACTTACAATGAGTGTAGTTAGTTTCATACTTTTAGTCTTGATCTATTACATATCGTGTGTATTCTAACATCTCCATTCAGTTATTTTAATTAAGATGCATATTGACGAGCTTAAACAAATAGATCATCATTTCTTAAGTAACGAAACGTTGTTACAAAATCAACATGTGGAAACATTTGCTGAATGGTTATCAAAACAGGATCATGTTAACTCTTCAGACCGAATTCAATGGCTAGCATATGGTCCAAGAAAGCACATTACATCTTATATGGGATATATGGTAAATGGACATCGGTTCCAGACAATTGATGTTGGAAGGTCGACACAAGATAGTGGTGTTTCAATTGAAGCTGATACTGTTTGTCAATCTAATGCTAATGAAAATTCACATACAGTAGAAAGACTATCATACTATGGGGTTATACAAGATATTGTTTTGATAGACTACTATTTTTTCAAAGTGTTTGTTTTTAGGTGGGATTGGGCCAATCCTGGAACTGATATCAAAATTGAAGATGGTTTCACACTGGTCAACTTACACCAAGGACTAAAAACTTTTGAAAGTGATTCTTTCATTTTAGCATCACAAGCAAAGCAAGTATTCTATTCTAGGGACGATGATGAACCAAATTGGTATGTGTTGCTAAAAGCGCCGCGTCGAGGTATTCATAACATGAATTTGCTTGAAAAAGATTCTTATACATCATCAACACCTCTTGATGTGTCCCTACTTGAGATAAACATTACTGAGAAAGAATCGTTCTCCAAGAATGAGTGTGAGAGAATTGATGTGATTGAGACATGACTGAAATTTTCAGCAATAGATTTTATAGTTATTTATTTTGATTGATACATGTTTTTCTAAAGTTACGTAATTATTTATTTAGTGTTTAAATATATTTGTTTGCTTGTTTAATATTACATTTTTATCAGGTCATTAAATAACATTCAAAAGATGAGCAAAATGGTCAAAAAACTTAGCAAAGGATCAGTAGATGAAATTCAGGTGTGACATTAAATCTTGTTTTATTTTACTAAAGCACACTAATATATTTCAATGTATCTTTTTTCCATTTTACAGGAAAATATATCTAATAGTTTATCGAGAATGGAATCTAAAAATTCAGCTAATTCATCACATGATTTGCATAGTAAATAACCAATTGATGATGAGAAAATAGATAAGAAAAAAGGACGGGGTGCATCAAAGTTGAAAATGGTTAGTGGCCAAGACCAGTGTAAAGAGTTGGAGCGTAATGAGTTTGGACAGCCGATTGTAGATAATTCAGTGAAGTACGCTTCTTTCCTAGGTTTCATGATAAAAGAATTTGTGCATTATACATTAGATGGATGGGATGACATAAGCGAAGAAGTGAAGGATAGGATGTGGAGTTGTCTTCAGGCAATTTATTTAGTTACTAAATTTTTCATTTCCATTTTATAACAAAATGTAGACACATTTTCTTCTTATTTAATATACCTGACTTACAAGTTGAGGATTGTGAAAAGAAATTAATTTTTCGAAAGTTGGCTAAATTGTGGCGCGATAGGAAATCCAAATTGCAAATACTTGTACGAGAAGCTAATACAAGTCGACTGGATTCACGAGATCTCAATCTTTTGAAGCCTGAATTTATGGACCAAAATCAGTGGGAATTGTTTGTACAGAGGACATTATCACCTAACTTTCAAGTAAGAATTTTTCTGGACTCTTTTATGACCACTTAGTACATTTGCTTTACTTTTCAATTTGTTGGTGCTATTTAGATCTTTGTAGTTAATGTATTCTGTTGTTGCCCCCGACGAGACTGCTTGTCACATACATTATTTGCCACATATAAAAACACTTTCATTAGCGACTACATGTTTTGGGATTGTTCCCATAAAACTTTTGTTTGTTATTAATTTTCGATTTAAATAAAAGAAGTATTTATTTTATCGTTTGATAATTTTATGCTATATTGCGTAAATGAGTATCTATATAAAATCCATAATATTTTTTTATTATAACTATGAAACATACATTTTGAGATTCGTTGATACATTTAGCTAGGAATTTGATTTACAGATATTGATTCACAACTTGTGAAATGATGCTAAAATGGTTACTTCACTAGTAGAATTTCTTTGATTTACTTCGTATATTCAATGAAGTCATAGATAGATAATACCGAAGTAGACGCACATGAAGTAATAGATACCATTTTGCTTCGCATTATAACCGAATTCGTATCCAAGAAATTAGCGAAGTCTTTGGATGTTCAATGAGGAAAAACCGGTTCAGAATTAGACCGATGCCGAAGTAAAACAACATATTTTACTTCATCGATTTCGTAAAAGTACAGAAGTAATAGCTTACATACAACTGCATAGTTTATATTGATTGACGAAGTAAATGTTTTGTACAACTTTACAGGTTTTGTATTTTAGTAAAGTAATTGATGCGAACGACTTCGATGTTATGAAACTATGATGAAGTAAATATATTATAAAACTTCGCCATAATTTTAATTTGTTGAAGTATTTGGTATTTTGTTACTTCACAATTTATATTTATTGATAAAGTACTCGATTTGAAATACTTCAATTTTTTGTAAAATAGTGAAATAATTAATAAACAACGACTTCACAATTACTGAGTTGTGAAGTGCTTAATAATTTAATTAATATACCATAATACCACTATATATACACACACACATACACATTTAACTTAAAATACATTCATTTGATTCATAAATTATCCATCTAAAAATGATGAAAATCCACTAATGCAGAAGTATATCTACCAATCCACAAGTATATATCCAAAAATCCATAAGTATTGCATCATCCCTAACAACATACCACTTCAAATTTTCACAAGATTATCATTTGTGGAAAAGAAAAAATGTAAAACAAAAAAACACACTTTCGTGATCTTCCATCAAAACACTGAACCAACACCTAGGGATGTAAACGAACCAAACCGTTTGTGAGCTATTTGAAGCTCGATTCGATAAAAGCTCGTTTGAGCTCGTTTAATGAAGCTCGTTAAGATAAACAAATCAAACTCAAGCTTTACAGTATTCGGCTTTAGCTCGTGAACATGTTCGTTGGTATGTTCATGAGTAATCTTTTAGATGAAAAAATAATAGTTTTGATATTTGATTTATTGATTTTGCATATTATTTATGAAATAAAAAGAAAAATCTATTAAATTTATTTATTATAATAAATTTACAAATTTTAATAAGAATAATATATTTTTCTTTAAATATATAATTTACTTTTTAATGAATTTAATGAAAATTTAAATGTATAACTCATATTTATTAAGCTTGTTTAGGCTCGATAAAGACTTGAATAAGCTCGTGAGCCATGCATATATTCGTTAAATAAAGCTCGAGCTCGGCTCGATTATAAACGAACCAAGCTCAAACATTCAATAGTTCGGTTCGACTCGATTACATCCCTACCAACACGCGTGATTCTTGCTTCTTCTATAAATGCAAAACACTCATCATGGTACTGTGATATAAGTACATCTTCTTTATCAAGTACTGTTACATTGCACTGAAAAATATCAAAGAATCTCTTTAGCCAAGTCATTTTAATATTATCAAACAAATAAAGAAGGACCGGCAATGCCCCATTATTCCCTCAAATAGCCTACAGTAGGATATTCAATTGCATAAATATACAGATCGAAGGGCATAGAAGATGGTTCAAGGTTAGGGAAAAAAGGTAGCTGGCTACTGCGCTCTTAACTTCGGCAGCTGGGGTTCGACGCGCGGCGTAAGAAGCTGGAAGAAGGAGATGCTCGTGGAAGGCAGGGGAGAAATTTGAGAGGGTTACGGGATGAGTTTTGGGGGAAATGGGTTGGGCTTTTTCTTTTTCTCTTTTACCTAAATTTTTTTTTAAAAAAAACAAATTCAAAGACATGTAAAATCCTTGTATTTTTTCTTTTTCTCTTTTACAATTACTAGATTAAATTTAAAAAGTGTATTTTAATTCAGTAAATAAAATTAGAGTTTTAGTCTCCCTTTCAAATTAAATTAAATCTTTAAAATGTTATTTTATTTTATTTTTTAAATTCGTGGTTTAGTGGTCATTCCAGATTTTAGACGCTACAATTTAAAAATCGAGGGAGATTAAAAGTTAACTGTTCATCTTTTACAAAGTAATTAAAGGAAATTTAAATTTAAGTATGGTTATTTTTTTGCTTCACTAAATATAAATTTTAAATTTTTTTTAACGTTTTACTTTATCAAAACTTCTCTGTCGAAGTAAAATGCTACAAAAAATTAGAAGTGAAACCCGTGTTTTTTAAATTTTGAAGTAAAATATAATTTTTACTTCGTCGTAGTTATTACCGAAGTTGATCAGTATATACTACTTCATCAATAATAATCGCCAAAGTAACCAATGGCGAAGTAAAACAAAAATTTCTACCAGTGTTTAGTACTGGTTATTTGTTTCTAATCGTGATGTCTTCATTGGGAAGTTACAATTCATGATATGCTGAACATTGACTGGATCACTGGTGACCAAAATGTGTCTACCCTTGTAAACTAGGAGGTTTTGAACAGAATAATGTCATTTTTTTCTGCTAAAAGTTGAATAGATAAATATCGAATAACCTTAAAATCTTGTTACAAATGAGCTATAATGTATTGAATTTCCTTGAATCCTCATATTTTGGTTGTGTTGTTTTGGTTGGGTCAAGAGACTACTAAGTTTTAATCTTTTGAATAGTTTGATTATGCGATTTTAACTAATCTCAAGAAAAGAGTGAAAGATTTAGAGCGATGAGGAAAAAACAAGATCACATTCACACAATGAGCTGGAGAGATTATGCTCGTTTGACTCATATTATGGTAAATTTTTTTATTTTTTATAATTTATGTAATTAGTAATGATATATACATCTTGAATTATGTCTAACGATTTTGTATATATTTCTATATTAAAGGAAAAGAGAAGCCTGGCAGATACAAAAATTACAAGATCATAAGTTTGGATTGAAGGTCAAAAGAAAAAAAATGGGGAGCCTAGTACTCAAGCTGTTGGAGAGAAAAATGGAAATAAAATAAATATTTTATTTTTAAAATATTAAACACAATGATAGGATCGGATATTTGGTTAAAAGAGTGTTAGGAAAAGGGGGTTTGAATAAACACTGTCAACTTTTCGAATTTTTTGGTAAGTTGAGTTCAGTTTAGTGCTAAACTGATATTTGGAATCTCGTCGGTCAATATCACTCAGTTAACAAAAGTGCAGAATAAAACTGACTGATAGATAGAATAAAAACTGAAATAAGAGCATAAGATTTTATGGATGTTCGGAAATTTCAAACACACCTATGTCATCCCTTCTATCATAAGGATATGATATTCACTAAAAGACTTTGATCGATACAAAAGTTTGTACAGACTCACTTCAGTTTGGACTTAACACTGCCAAGAATGAAACTCTTAGTTTACAAAATGCTTCACAGTATACAACTGAATTTAGCATAATTGATCTTTTACAAGGTCGAGTTTTACAATGATAACGTTGTGCTTTAAACTCGAAAGAGTAGACTTGATTGCTACGAATTTGTGCGATAAGCGTGAGATTTTTATTTTTGAATGTAAGCAGTAATTTCAGCAGGGTAACATCAAGTTTATGTTAGAGTAGGTGCCCGACAAACCAACTTATTGCTCGGACTTTATTGACTCTAATGTAAAACAATCTTTATTTTAATAATATTTTACGATTTTATTCGACTATGACATTATACTTTATCTTTATACCCATGCAAGCTGCATAGTTAAAGTCCTTGAATATACAATAGGTACCACGAGGTCTGCGTCGCAACGTAAGATCATGAAACTCATTAGAAAGTGTACCATATATTCTAAACAGGTTCCTAGTCGAATCCGCCACGTAAAACAAGGATAAAGGTCGCTCCAGCTTGAGACTAGCATCTGTGGTGTAAACGCCATGTTTCATTGGCAAGGGCATGGAGATGTCTATTCACACAGATGGGTGATCATATGATGATGCACTGGAAAACCCTCCCTCGGACTATCCAAGTGGTTCCCACTTATCGAGTTGAATAGTCCGCAGTTATGGTTGTATACCATTAGTCCTTTCACCCGGGATATAGGGGCTATACGTACTAGCATGTACTTTGATCCGTTTACCGACTCCATCGAGGGTCATCAGGTGGTGAGGTTGGGTGTAGTTTCAAATTACGTAGGAGCAAATGCATTGTAGTCGGCGATTCACCGTTCGCCTACAGGTGAAGATATCCTATGTGATCTGATGAGTCAATAGTGCAAAGAGTCTCTGGCCAGAGCAAGAAATGTGCTTTAGGGAAATGTGTTTTCCTAGTTGCACATGCCATGCCAATATTAGTACTCAAAGATAAATCGCATCGTTATCGAATTCATATGCAACTCTCGATATACCAATGGTTGCAGATTCGATCGAGATATATGTATTGACGGGACCGTACTGTACGCTAACCATGACTAAAGGTTCTTGCAGGCACTATCAGTGATATCTAGGGGATCATGGGGCGATGCTACTAGACGCTCTTACCATGATCCGATGGGTGCCAGAAATGAGTTCTGACATTCTTGATCAAAGAGTTGATGAAAGAATGAAGTTAACTATGGTAAACCCGAGGAGATGTGAACCCACAACTAACTATATCCCTGAACCATTGAGGGTCACACAAGTATCGGATTCTGTGTTCTCGTTGAGATAGTCAAATTTCAAGGAGTTGAAATTTGGCGACTATAGTTTGATGGAGATCGAACATGAAGCTTATAAAGGGGTTTATGAGCTGATTTTACAGGATGGAAGAACTGGAAGTTGGCATTATTTCTAAATAAAGAAAGAGAGTGGGACTGCTTGTTTTGTGAAGGAGTTCACTAAATTTGGGAGCAGCCAAATATGGTAACTGCCATATATGGTTAGTTATAAATTTGGTAAGTGAAAATTTTGATCTTCGAAATTTTCGATATTTATTATATGAACAAGATTTGTATCCTTGGTACATAGGCGCTCTCGGATCATCGATCGGGGTTATAATGAGTTTAGAATCATTTTTTGTGAATTTGTAATTACTAATTAAATGATTGTGCTAGTAGTGGTGACTACTAATATGCATAAATTCCCATAAATATTCTAGAGTAGTCTAGAATTAAATTAACTAAGGAGTTAGTTTATAAATTAAATAATAATTATTTAATTTAATATACATATACATGTATATATTTTATATGGTGATATAAAATATGTGTATATGATATTATTATATCATGTATTATTAAATGTTAATAAATACATTATATATTAATTATATGGAAGTTTAAATATAGTTAAATTAATAAAGTTCTTGTGGGAGAGGAGCTCCTAATTAGATTAGGAGTCTCACTCTATAAATAGACCATTAGGGCTCAATGTTTGATGATGGAAAAGTTGCACACAAAACCACCTCAAATCCTCTCCAATTTCTCCTTCAAAGTCACGTCCACCACATGAAATTGGTGATGGAAATCTTGGCCACAAAGCAAATTAGTTTGCTTAATTATTGATAAAAAATCAAAAATTATTTTCTTTATTTTTATTATGAATCATAAGTGAAAATATCATGATTGAGAATCATGATGTCACAGCCACTTCAATTCTTGGAGAAGAAAGATTTTGGCCATAAAGTTTCCTTCCACCGCCGCACTGCCGTCGTTGCACCGTTTCTGGATTTTTGTAAATTCTGAGGCTACAGTATCAACGCACAAATCGTTTGTGATTTTCTAGTGCAAACCAAACGAGGAAAACAGTCTTCGATCGTGGACCTAATTAGGCGATTAAAGTTGAAGAGCCGTTCGTAGGAATTTACAAGAAGGGGTATATCCACCTGAAACCGGAATTGTTTGGAGTCCAGCGTTTAGAATGCAAAGGTGTAATTCTAAAACACCCTATGAATATTTTTAAATACATGACGCCCAAGAAAAAAAATTTAAACTTCCGCTGTGTCTTGGATGCGAGAATACGATGTCCCAACAGCTTAATGAAATAGTAAGTGGATTGTTTTTCAACGGCTTCCCCTCTACTATTTATAGGCTTCCTTTCAACGGTAATATTAAATGAAATTTGAATCTTTTTATCCGTTGGTTTGCCATGTCAACATTTCTCTGACATTCGTACACTGTAGCTGTATTGCGGCGTTACCACTATCTGTTGAAGTCTGCTTTTGTACTATCGTCGGTTGAACGTCCTTTTAGTTGATGTGTACAGCTGAAGGATTAGCTGATAGGTAATAACCAATAAGCTCACTGATCAGTTTCCAACTGATCAATCAGTTGTCTGCGTAGATTCAGTTGAGTAGGTTCAGTTGTCTTCATTAACTTGTGCGTTAATCTTCAGTTACGACAACTGTCAGTTTGAGTATATTTGTTCAGTTCCTTGATCAGTTTGTTCATTCCATTGAACACTCCGATTGTCAAACAACTGAAATTTAGTTTCCAACAATTTACTCATTTTTGGTGTTTGACAAAACTTGTACTATAAGAACTGATCAACTGAACTAAAAATTAATCGTTGAATTCCTTAGTAGATAAAATATTTTCCGTTCTATGTACAAATTCGTAAAAAGAATGGAATAAATAATCTTCAAGAAAAATCTGCCATAACTTCAGTTGATTACTTCTTCTGATCAATCTTTTTCCTCATTTTTGTCAAACTCATCAACCTTCTTGGTTAAAGTACGAACTTCTAAGGCAATGGTTGACACAGCATTCATCACAGTCTCTTGCAGTAAATCTATCCTTTTTGCAACAGTCATTTGCAAAAAATCAAAGCGTCTTCCGACTAAGGCTTATGTTTGGAAATGAGCTTTAGTCGACACTCTGTCTTTTCGAAGTTCTTCCATCTGGAAGTACAGTGAACTCACATCCTTTTGAATTTGCTGAAGATTTCTCGTATTAAATTCATTTGACGAGTTGAGCTTTAAGGTGTGCGCAAGTTAGGTAGACTGGATGTCAGAAATGACATTCGTCATACTGACTAGATTGTGATGAACATTTTGGATTTCATCCAACAGGGCTTCAGTATTTGATATTTCGGGAGACATGGCTCCAGAGGATTCCGGTATCTCTTCCATGTTTACTTGTTGAAATAAGACCAGAGTTCTGTCAGTTGTGTCCGTTTCAAGCATTATCATTTCTAAAACATTTGCATGTGATATTTCTTGTTGAAGTAGTGGAGGAGGAGTAGAATTCCGATCAGTGCTTGATGGCTCTTCAGTTTGTTGATCAGCTGAAACAACTGATGGTTGTTCAGTTTGTGGCGCAGCTGATGTACAAACTGGTGCTTCAGTTGGTTGAACGAATAAAGCTTCAACTAGCTCTCCATCTGGCACTTCTTCAGTTTCAACTGAGTGCAGTTGAGCTTCCTCAGTTTCTACAAGAACTGCCTGTTCAATCATGACAACTAACTGAACTGGCTCTTCAGTTTCTTCAAAATTAGCCTGATCGGCTGGTTCTTCAAAAATTTCTTCAACTGCTTTTGTAGTATCTAGCTGGATATCAGTGGTCACTGATTTGATAACCTCATCAAGGTTTTCCAGTGATAACTCAGCATCAGAATAAAGCATAAGTTTTGCAGTTGAGGATATAGGAGCAGAAGAAGATGGTTGTGCATCAGTTGTACAAGGAGCAGTTTCTTGCTGAGAAGTTTCAACAACTGTATCCTTGGTTGGCATTTGCGGAGATGTTTCATCAGTTGTTTCTTCTAACAAGGAAAGATCTGAGGAACCTGCTTGAAGAGTCAGTTCTTGATCCATTTCCCATAGTTAATCTTCACTGTAGCCCGTTAAGATCCATTTCCAGTTGGGTATAGACATCTTTGTCATTGAATGCAGTCGGACAGGTAGGATCATAGTTCATCCGCGAATGAGCAACCATTTGTGACAACTTCTTCTCCCATATTATATAAAAGAAGTAATTTTTCCTCTGTAGGGCAAGTGCAATGGAAGAAGCTTTGACCACTCTCAGAACTACTTTTTCCAGTTTAACAAATTTCTTCAGAAATGATTTCTTTTGAAGTTGCTTAGCAAAAACTTCAGTTCTGAATCTGACCCATTCGTCGTAAGCTTTTAGTTTAGACGAGGAAAAATCATTGACCTCTTTACAGATAAGATCAATGTGGGTTTGAACTGTATTGTTTGGTCGGGGCTCTTCTTGCATCTTCCCCTTCCCTTCGGAATTAGTTAGGATATGAGGAATAGGCATCCGAAGGAAGTTGCATCGATTCTTTCTGTAAACACCACTCCTTTGGGTCTGGAAATTCGTAGAGCGGTGAAGCCAGTAATGGTGATTAAAGTAGCCTTGACTCCAGTTGATTTCTTCATATCACCAGATTCGATGATCTTCTTCTTTGATAGAGCAGTAGAGTGAGGTAACTGAACCTCAGTTGGTATAGTTTGCAGAGGAGTATCCTGAATAGGCTGTTGAGCTCTTGATTGAATTAACCTTTCAGTTGGGATTGTCCCAACTACAACATCAGGTTTTGTCTTTAGAGTCCTAGGTTTCTTTGTGAGTTTTGGTGATGGAGTCTTCTCAGAATCAAACTCGCTGAAAATCTTTTTTATCTTGATTTTTTTATTCCTGATTGTCTTCATGGTTTTCTGGGTTGATTTGGGAGACTCTTGCGTCCCAATTTCCTTCTTTACTTTCAAAAATTTCTCAGGAGACATGTCCAGTTTGGGCTTTGGTGGCTGGACAGTTTTGACATTGAAGATCTTGACATTGAAGATCTTGATCTTGGATGATCTTTCAGAATCATCCTTCACCAACCCTTTGACTTTCAGCAAATAGCTGAGCTACACTGCATAGCCTTTTGATTGTTTTGACGACTGAAACATATTTATCAGAATGTTGAATATGATGTTCTTCCAGTTCAGTCGTCTGTCTGCCATGATGGCAGTCATATCTTGAAATTTTTCTTGAGTAAGAGCAGGGATCCTGCATTTGCTAACAGTCCCTTGGCTACAATATCAGCCAGTAACTAAACTTCTGGCTTGAGATCCTTTATTAGATCGGAAACTTTGATTTTCCGTCCTTCAGCAGAGAGTATGGTTTGCATTTCGTCAACATCCTATGCTTTTACTTCCGAGATATGTGCTAGCCCTTTAGTAGGCAGCTGAAATAAATTGCCGAAATAGTTCTCATCAATGATTAGTAGGTGACCATTGACAGTAGTAGCGTTGTCGCCGGTGGTAGTGATATAGCCATTAGAGTAAAGATCTTGGATCTCCTTGGGATAGATCTCTTGGGAAGATAATCCCAAAAATGATTTCAGACCATCTGCTTCCAGTTTGTTGAATATGTTCTTCACGATTTCATCTGGAACAGTCATGATTGAGGTAAAGTTGATGGCCATAGCATTCAGGATATGAGCAGGTACTTGATTTGCCATTGATAAGCTGATTTCTGCGAGAAGGAATGCTTAGAGTTTTGAATTTGATCTATAATTCGAATTAAGTCTTAAGGAAAACCGAAATGGAGCGGGTATAGTACATATGTACATGAATGTTTGAATTATTTGGACACGTGTCAGTACAGGAAATTTTGAACACAATGTGTGTTCGTGTGCTGAAACGTGTGTGAAAATTTAAATGGTTTACGTAAGGCCACGTTTCAAAAAATTGTTCATTGAAACACAGTATTTAATGTGTAAATAATTAGGCACATCAGTTAATATGGAATCATTACTAATTAATCAGTTAACGTACTGGAGAAGCAAGTAGATATTGGTAAAAAAATGGCAGGAGCAAGTAGTTCAAAATTTCCAGACATGGCAGAAACATTTATGCAATCAGCTGTGGAATCAAGGAAGCCAGTAATGGAAAATGAATAGATTTTGCATTTCTGGCTGAAGCTTCAAGACTATCAATCCTTCCAGCAGGGAGGATCAGTTGCTACCCCCAAACGAGTAGCAACGATGAGAAAGTATCGGCGGTGCCTTCGCGTTGCTGATGAGGGGGACATCTTCACTGATGAAGGTTTCTACCTTTTGATGCTTATAAAAGAGAGGATGAGTCTGAAAAAGATTTCTTTTTCAGAGGGCTTACTAAAGACTTCTGCTAGGGGATTAACCACTTGGTTATCCTCGTGGAGGTCTGCGGCGAGAAATGAAATTATCAATGTAAGCTCCTCTTTTTATAAATAAAGGTTTATTTTGATTATCGTTGTCTTTTTATATTTCTGCAAACAAACTGATGGAAAACGAGTAACACTCACTAGTAATGACTAATTGAAATGTTATTCATTGACACTTAACTAACTGAGCAGTTACCACTCGATAGAAGATTAACTGATCAGTTATAAATGGTAATCAACAAAATGATAATAACAATGATATGATTAAGTCAAATAAATTAATCCAAGTATATTTCGAAAGTGAGAAAACTTAGTCTCTGGTAGTGGTTTGGTCAAGATGTCTACAGCTTGTTGTTCAGTTGGAACATATTCTGGTCTGATAGTCTTCTTTAGAGCATGATCTCTGATGAAATGATGCCTGACATCAATGTGTTTGGTCCTTGAATTAAGAACTGGATTGTGAGTGATAGCAATTGTGCTTGTGTTGCCACAAAATTTTGGCAATTCTTTAGCATCAACCCCATAATCCTTCAGTTGTTGCTGAATCCAGAGCAGTTGGGCACAGCAGCTTCCAGCTGCAAGGTATTCTGCTTCAGTTGTGGAAGTAGTTATGTGGTGTGCTGTCGTTGACCCACCAAAATTAAATTCCTACTCTCTAACAAAAAATTAGTGTAATGATGAGCAGGGTCGAATCCACAAGGACGAGAGATTTAATTTTTTCGAACAAAATGTAAATGAAGGGGGAATTTTTGGGATATTAATTTAATAAAATTCTAAACTAAATTTCTCCAAGAACGGAAAACAATAAATTTAAATGACAATCAATCAACTATGATAAAGTAAAGAATTTAATATGAGAAAGATCTGATTCAAGGAAGTTCTACTATTTAATTATATCACTGTTCATCGACTAACGAATAATTTATTCAAGTTGTTCCAAACAATTACCTTAGAATTATAGAGATAGCCACTAAAAATTCTCGTGTTTTCCTAAAATAATTGACCGAACCCAGCATCCAGTCAAAACTTATTAGTTAAGCAGTCAAAACTTATTAATAACTAATTGGGCACGATAGTGTTCTATATTAATTAAAAATAACATTTTCGTTTTGTGAAAACAGTTAATCCCAAAATCTAACAACCGAGATAGTTGCAATTGATAGATCGAGTTCCGTTGATTTATTTAGATTAAATATATTATGATAGCACAACACATCTAATCTATGCTACTTGTGTACCAATCATTCATGACAATTACGGATCACTGAATTTATGGTTAGCAGTAGAAAATCATACAGCGAATTAAATTGTCAGATTAAATGATATACAATATTCATAGAATTAAATCATAAATCAACAAATACTTGGAATAAAAAAATATTAAATATAAGAACGAATATCTCACAGTAATAAATTAAAAAGTAAGAAAAAAACCTTTAAATCAGAAATAAAACTTAGCCTAGAGTTGTGGAGAGAAGTTGAGAAATTTTTGCGCTTTTTTCCCTTCTCTTCACGTGAGTTGTTGGAGAAGAGGTTGTAGATAATTCTCTTTGCTGCCGCCTAATTGATCACGTGAGTTGTGTAGCTAAAAAAGAAATTTTGGGTCGAAAAATTTAAAAAGCCCAATAATCTAAAATAATAACCTAATCGCTAAAATTAAAGATACTTAAAAAATATCCTCCAAGAATATAGAGTTTTTTTTCCATAAAAAACTCTATCTTATATTTATTCTTTGATAAGAAAATTCCTCAATTCTCCCTAAGCAGCAGAGGAGCTGTCACAAGGCGTGATCACGCCTTATCCAAAACCACTTCTGAATTTTTCTGTTCAAGTCTTCCACTAAGATCATATCGGTAACTTTAATTGTCATATAAAATCATCCCTTTTAGCCCAGATTTATCACATGAACAGAAAACTTTTTCTTACAATAAAATCACAAAAAAATGTATCAATTAAGCACGTTGAAAGTGGTAAAAATGAGATAAATGACAACAAAAAATGCCAACTATTACGAGCCTATCAAATCAAATCTCCCACACCTAAACCATGCTTGTCCTCAAACCTAAAAGAGTTCAATTCATTATCTCAACTCATTATCCTCTTTCTGCTTCATTTACTTGTCCGTAAAATATTTTTTTTTCATGCACCAAAGAAATTTATTTGTTGGGCATCTGACCACCAACATCATGAGCAATTGCTTCCATCCGAATGTGTAGAAATAAAAATGCATAGAGTCCAAACACTCCTCACAGGATTCACTCATTTTACTCGTAAGTGTCTAGGTATGTATCAATGAGCTCTCAAGTCAAAACACTGAAAAGTTTTACCATAAGCTTGCAAATATATCACATTCTCCACCAAGTGAATGGATTGAAATGCACAAACAAGGGCTATAAATGGGTTGTACTGTGACTAAATGTAAGGTAGGAAAGAAGTTCAACGGTTTATGGAACTGAAGATGTGGGGACCCGAACCTAATTCATTACTTAATCATTATTAGGATCATTTAATTAATCTGGGTCTATTTTTTTTTAAAATACAGATACTGAAACATAATGGAATTAATCTGATATGAATATCAACATAAAGTACAACTCCTGTACAAAATATGTTTATCGTAAACTAAAGTTCAGACACTACATCAAGTACTGAAAATCAATCTATTCTAAGTCCAGATCTCCACGCTAATATTGAATCTCTCATTCTCTTCGTGACCCTGATCCTGTCGCACATGTTGTCATGCACACATACAAACAAGACAACAGCCGGATAACTCCGGTGAGAAAATAATCTCAGTATAAACAATGTAAACATGCAATCATATAAAATAATATATAAAGGCATGAAACACATATCCATATCATGTATCAAATCAGAAGACATGTATCGATATAAAGCTGTAAATAAAACTCTGGACTCGTCATCTCAGACTCGACTCATCTCTAATCTAGGGATCCCGGTTCCTGGATATTGTCACATATATCGAATCTCAGCGATAGGAATGAATCAACTCCTAAGTGACATCGATATAAACCAAACATCCAGTGTCTTGGCGAATCAGCCGAAGACTTGGCGCATCCGCCAATGACTAGGCGAATCAGCCTATGACTCAATGCATACTCTGTCTATGAATCAATAGACCACACATATCAATTTCATAATTGCAGATATCAATGTAATAAAATAAAGTATATGATTTAGGAAAACTCAAGTCAAATCGAACTCGAGTTGTGCAATCCCGAATCAACATTAATTTATACCTTTCTTTCTGTCGATCTAATTATGTCAAAGTCTCTGATTGAAATCTGTCAATACTCAATCTGGCAATGACAATATCAAGGAGAATAATATCAATACACCACTCAATCAATACTGGACATATATATATATATATATATATATATATATATATATATATATATATATTTATATATATATATATACGCGAGCTCCCTCGCCGCGCATATGCGCGAGGTTCTCTGGACTTAACATTTGTTCCTCGCACAGCTCGCTCATATGCGCGCCCTCACTCCGCGCAGATGCGCGAGGTCTTCTGCCCATTTCGCGCATGTGCACGCATTATGTCGCGCATGTGCGCGAATGGTACTGTCCTCGCACATTAAATCTCACATACAATCTCATTTCGTGTCTGGGAACGATACTTCATAATCATATCAAATCATAAATCAATACCTATAGATTATCAGGATAAAAATCTCGGGCATTATATTTCTCTCCCCCTAAGATACGATTTCGTCCCCGAAATCACATGCAGTCAAATTATATCAATAAGAAGGTATACGGAAGAAGCTAAATAGAAAACTCACATCAGTGAAATAAATCTGGGTATCGCTGTCTCATGTCTGATTTAGTCTCCCAGGTGTTTTCTTCAATGACATGGCGACTCCACTGAACTTTCACCACCAGAATAGTCTTCGTTCTGAGCTGCTTTTCTTTCCGATCGAGAATCTGAATTGGCTTTTCCAAATAGCTCAATGTATCATAAAGCTCGGCCTCATCTGGCTGAATAATATGTGAAGCATCTGGCATATACTTCCGCAATAATGAAACATGAAAGACATCATGTATTCCAGATAGAGAAGGCGGTAGAGCGAGTTGATAGGCACGATCTCCTATCTTCTCGAGAATCTCATATGGCCAAGTGTAACGTGGAGACGGTTTCCCTTTCTTGCCAAATCTGACAACTTCTCGGAAAGGTGAAATCTTTAAGAATACTCGATCTCCTGTCTCAAATACCAATGTTCTATGTCGGACATTGACATATTTGGCCTGTCTGTCTTGAGCTGCCTTCATTCTCTTCTGAATCAGCTTTACTTTTTCAGTCATATATCTGATCATGTCATGTCCAATCTCGGGAACCTCAGAGATATCATCCCAATACAGAGGGGATCTGCATTTCTTACCATACAACGTCTCGAAAGGAGCCATCTCAATACTCGTCTGATAGCTATTGTTGTACGAGAACTCACAAAGTGGCAATGCATCCTGTCAATTAGTGCTAAAATCAAGCACTACAACTCTAAGCATATCTTCCAATGTCTGAATCGTCCGTTCTGACTGTCCATCAGTCTGTGAATGATATGCGGTACTCAAATGTAACTTCGTACCTAGAGCCTGCTGTAAACTGTGCCGGAAGTGCAAAGTAAACCGAGGATCACGGTCTGAAAAAATCGACTTCGGCACTCCGTGCAATCTGACCACCTCTCTGACATAAATCTCTGCCATCTGGTCATGTCGGTACGTCATCTTGTACGGAATAAAACATGCATATTTTGTGAGAACCCGATATTTTCGATACAAAGTAAATAAGATTTTCAGTTAGTGTAACTCGAGGAAGTGGTTTCAAAGTTCGAGAAGAAACTCAACGGGAGGCCAAGCTGCAACTAATCATGTCTGTAGTGACCCGTTCCAGAATCACCTACTAATCAGAACTTAAGCATGCAAAATTAACATTTAAAACTAAATCAGGTAAACAGCGGAAAAACAGTAATACAACCCAATCGAATCTGTAAGTACAAAATACTTAAACAACCAGATCGAACTAAATATCAAGAACAAATACCAACAACTACAGGTCAACCTCTGCCAGCTCCCTGTCCACTCCCTCCTGGACCGCCCAACCTGAGACCTGCCCCATCGAATAGGGTGTCCAAAACAGAGATAAACCGAGGACGTGAGCATAAAACGCTCAGCACCGAAAGCATGAGTATACAAGACTATGACATGCATGTATGCAAAATGTACTGGATACCAGGATCTGGGTATATCGAAATACTGCTCAGGTAAATGACGTCAAGGTATGTAGCACTCTGCGCCGTCGCACCAGGAGGTGGCTCCCATACCAAAATAAACCTGTGGATATACCGGTGACCTGACCACCGTCGGCCAACGGGGTCCAACCATCCACAACAAACGAGGGCTGAGCACCCTCTCAACAGGCTATCTCAAAGATAATCAGGCTCAACATGATTATGCAAATGCCGCATAATAAACCATGCATCATATGACAGATAATAATGCAACATATAAACATGCAACACATAGTAAAGCATACTCAATCCTGCTATCTCGGATAGTACTTTCGTACCTCAAACCAGTAGATCCTAGCAATCAGCCCTAGAATCAAGCCTACAATCCAAGTGATACCATATCACTAAACCACATCTAAAAGCCTTAACTAGACTAATAGATACTCCCAAATCTCAAAGGGAACCCAGAACTATACCTGCGTCCGTAGTCAGCCCACTGATGCCGCTAGCCCCCAACTAGAGCACAGCTCCGCTACAAAACCAGTAGCTCCCCGCTAGTGCCCGAACCTCGGGAAAAGACTAGAAACCCATCAGAAACGACTAAAACGCTCTGGAACTCTCGGAATTGGCGAGTGAAAAGTGAAGCCTCGCGCTTCTATTTATAGACAACGATCGGAAGATCCGATCCACTTCGGAAGATCCGATCCGGTGCACTTCGGAAGATCCGATCCACTTCGGAAGATCCGAACTCTGCATGTCTTCCACGTGTCCAGCCACCTGTCTTCGGACGATCCGAACCCTGATCGGACGATCCGAACTCTGACATGACATGACTCGTCTGACTCCGAACAGAACGGTCCATCCGAACCCACTTCGGACGATCCGAACCAACTTCGGACGATCCGAACCCGGTTCGGTCCTTCCGATCCCACCGAAATACAATTAATCCAATAATTAACTAAAATTAGGCATCGGGATACTACATTCTCCCCCTCTAAAAAGGATTTCGTCCGCGAAATCGAGTCTGAAGAATGACAATTCTGAACAACAATACATTCAACTTAAGAATGAATTACAACTGAAAGTACAACTGAAATTACAATCATAACTGAAAATACTACAACTAGAACAACTCTGGATGCTCTGACCGCATGCGACTCTCTAGTTCCCATGTAGCTTCTTCAGTACCTCGGCGCTGCCACTGCACTAAGACAAGAGGAATAGTCTTATTCCGCAGTACCTTATCCTTCCGGTCTAAGATCGAAACCGGTCTTTCCACAAAAGACAAATCCGGATTCAGCTGAACTTCTGTTGGATGCAAAACATGAGACTCATCCGCTACGTATCGTCTCAGCAAGGACACATGAAACACATTGTGAACACTAGACAGATACGGTGGCAAAGCTAATCTGTAGGCCAAATCTCCCACACATTCTAAGATCTCAAAAGGACCAATGAATCTCGGAGATAGCTTACCCTTGAGTCCAAATCTCAGAATCCTCCGAAAAGGTGATACCTTGAGAAACACTTTCTCGCCTGCATCAAAATGAAGAGGTCTGCGCTTGGTGTTCGCATAACTTGCTTGTCGATCCTGAGCAGTCTTAATCCGCTGTTTGATCACAAGAACTTTGTCCATGGCCTGCTGAATCAATTCTGGACCCTCGACCTGTCGTTCTCCGACTTCTTCCCAAAACAGAGGAGTACGACAACGTCGACCATACAATGCTTCAAACGGAGACATACCAATACTCCTATGAAAACTGTTGTTGTATGCAAACTCTATCAGTGGCAGATGATCCTGCCAAGCTGGCCCGAAATCCATCACACAAGATCTCAACATATCCTCAAGAGTACGAATAGTCCTCTCTGACTGACCGTCAGTCTCTGGGTGATATGCAGTACTCAAACTCAAGGTAGTGCCCAAAGCTTGTTGAAAGCTGCCCCAAAATCTAGATGTAAATCGAGGATCTCTGTCACTAACGATACTCACGGGCACACCATGAAACCGTACAATCTCCTGAATGTACAACCGTGCCATCCGATCGAAAGTGAAATCTCTGTTATACGGAAGAAAATGGGCAGACTTAGTAAGCCGATCCACTACCACCCAGATAGCATCTCTATTCCCCACAGACATAGGCAAGTGAGTCACGAAGTCCATCGTGATATGCTCCCACTTCCACTCCGGAATAGGAAGATTCTGTAACAAACCTCCGGGTCGTCGATACTCAGCCTTCACCTGCTGACAGACTAGGCACTTGGAGACATACTGATAAACATTACGTTTCATACCCTTCCACCAAAATCGAGTCCTCAAATCTTTATACATCTTGTTGCTCCCTGGATGAACACTCAACTTGCTACGATGAGCCTGGGACAAAATCTCCTCCCTCAAAGTGTCATCTTCCGGTACAACAACACGACCAGATAAGCACAAAAGACCCTCGGACTGATAGTGGAATCCAGAAGTATTATCTACATCAGCCAACCGAGCTAATTTCTGAACCTTAGAATCAGACATCTGAGCATCTCTAATCCGAGAATACAAAACTGGCTCGGACAAAATAGTAGCTATACGGATACTCTCTGTTCCCTTCCGATGCTTACAATTGAATCCCATCGAACAGAAATCCTGAATAATCCCAGATACAGCACAAGTCTGAAGAGCAGATAACCTCACCTTGCGGCTAAGAGCATCGGCCGTGAGATTCGCAGATCCTGGATGATACTTGATCTCACAATCGTAATCCTTGAGTAGATCCATCCAACGACGCTGACGCATGTTCAACTCAGCCTGAGTGAACAGATACTTCAAACTCTTATGATCAGTGAAGATCTCAAATCGCTCACCATACAGATAATGGCGCCAGATTTTCAAAGCAAAAACGATCGCTGCTAATTCCAGATCATGAACAGGATAGTTTTCCTCATGAGGCTTCAACTGCCTCGACGCATAAGCAATCACATGCTCATTCTGCATCAGAACACACCCTAGTCCCCTGCAAAGAGGCATCGGTGTAAACACTGAAACCACCAGATCCAGACGGTAAAGCCAAAACAGGCGCAGATGTCAAACGTCTGCGAAGTTCCCAGAAACTCTCTTCGCACTCTGATGTCCACTCAAATGAAACATCTTTCCGAGTGAGCTGAGTGAGTGGCTTAGCAATCTGAGAGAAGTTGGCAATGAAACGGCGATAATACCCAGCCAATCCCAGAAAACTGCGGATCTCGGCTACTGTCGTCGGACGCGACCAGTTCAATACCGCTTCCACCTTGCTCGGGTCAACTGAAACTCCCTCGCTAGAAATGACATGACCAAGGAATACAACCCTGTCAATCCAAAACTCACATTTACTTAGCTTCGCATAAAGCTGATTCTCGCGAAGTGTCTGTAGAATAATCCTCAAGTGTTGTGCGTGTTCTTGCTGATCATGCGAATAGATTAAGATATCATCTATAAACACCACAACAAACTTATCCAAGAAATCCCGAAATACCCGATTCATCAGATCCATAAAAACTGCTGGTGCATTTGTCACCCCAAAAGGCATAACCAGAAACTCATAATGCCCATACCGGGTCCTGAATGCAGTCTTCGATATATCTCCCTGATGAACTCGAAGCTGATGATAACCAGACCTTAAATCAATCTTGGAATACACAGAGGTACCTTGCAGTTGATCAAATAAATCATCAATCCGTGGCAACGGATACTTATTCTTTATCGTCGCACGATTCAACTGCCGATAATCTATGCAGAGCCGCATAGAACCATCCTTCTTTTTGACAAAAAGAACTGGTGCTCCCCACGGGGACACACTGGGTCGAATATACCCCTTGTCAAGAAGATCCTGCAACTGCTGTTTCAATTCTTGCATCTCCGATGGAGCTAAACGATAAGGAGCTCTAGAGATTGGTGCCGTGCCTGGCACTAAATCAATGCCGAAATCTACTTCCCGAACAGGAGGAAAACCAGGAATCTCCTCGGGAAAAACATCCGGAAAATCGCAAACCACTGGAATGTCACCGACACCGATACTACCTGCGGACGAATCAATAGCATAGATAAGGTAGCCTTCCCCGCCCGACTCTAAAGCACGACAGGCTTTCAGAGCAGAAACCACAGGCATCGGGGGTCGCGCTCCCTCTCCATAGAAAAACCAACTGTCGCCCTCAACTGGACGAAACTGCACAAACTTCTGATAACAGTCCACAGTAGCTCTAAACACAGTCAGCACATCTATTCCCAGAATGCAATCAAAATCCTCCATCGCAAGAACCATCAAATTAGCAGTTAAAACATTACCCTCAAACTCTAGAGGACAACCCAAAACTAGACGTTTAGCTAACACCGAATGACCCATCGGTGTGGAAACAGATACCACAACGCCCAAAGAAGTGAAGGGTAATGCATGACGCTTAGCAAATCTCGCAGATATGAATGAATGAGATGCACCAGTGTCAATGAGAACGTAAGCAGGTAATCCACATAATAAAAACACACCTGCGATAACTCTCTCATTCTCCTCAGCCGCCTGATCCTGGTTAAGAGCAAAGACCTGCCCTTGAGTACGCGGTCGGAGGTTAGAACCCTGAGTAGACTGTCCCTGCTGTGGCCTCTGATGAACTGAAGCCTGAGAACCAGATCCTGATCCTCCGCCCGTCTGTGGACAATCTCTCTTCATGTGGCCCATCTCACCGCACTTGTAACAAGCACCCGCAACCTTGCGACAACGCTCCGTCGGATGATCCTTCCCGCAGTGCTGACACGGGCCCCTCTTCTTCCCAAAATGGTGAACTCCTCCAGATCCAGAGGAAGAAGAAGTAGATCCAGCCTTCTTAAATGCTTGGGCGCGGGGACCCAAAGAACTAGTAGGACGAGCAGACTGCATGGCTCGACCTCTCAACAAACTGCCCTCAGCCTGGCGACAACGATTTACAAGGCCCTCATACGATGTCGGATCATCGCAGACAACAACCCGATCATAAATCTCCTGATTGAGGCCCTGAAGAAAATGGTTATACTTGGCCATAGCATTGTCACTGACATGCGGAACATATGGAAGCAACTCAAAGAACTTCTGCTGATACTCATCAACAGACAAACTTCCCTGCTTCAGATTGATCAACTCAATCGCCTTGGTCTGCAGAAGAGCTGGCGGAAAGTAAAGCAACATGAAAGCGGCTCGGAAATCGGCCCAAAGAACTCGACCCTGTCGCTGAACTATCGGTGCAGAGGTAGACCTCCACCACTTGCGCGCACCACCCTCCAGCAAGAAATCAAGGGTATCAATCTGCTGCTCCGCCGAGCACTGAAAAGTCTTGAAGCAGCTCTCCATCCTCTCAAGCCAGTCCTCCGCAACATCCGGGGTCTCACCGCCTGAAAGAGGTTTCGGCCCCATCTGCAAGAACCGATGCATACTAAAACTCCGAGGCTCATCACGACGGTGTTGACGACGTTCTCGATGCTCTCGACGACGTTCCCGATCGTCGCGGTCTCCCCAGCGTCCAACGCTGCCATGACTACTAGCATCGTCGTCAAAACCAGACATCTCTTAGCTACAAAAGTTACCAGAGATTAAACCCAAAAGAACAGTTCTAAATACCGAAAATCTTAATGCATGCTCTGATACCATAAATGTAGTGACCCGTTCCAGAATCACCTACTAATCAGAACTTAAGCATGCAAAATTAACATTTAAAACTAAATCAGGTAAACAGCGGAAAAACAGTAATACAACCCAATCGAATCTGTAAGTACAAAATACTTAAACAACCAGATCGAACTAAATATCAAGAACAAATACCAACAACTACAGGTCAACCTCTGCCAGCTCCCTGTCCACTCCCTCCTGGACCGCCCAACCTGAGACCTGCCCCATCGAATAGGGTGTCCAAAACAGAGATAAACCGAGGACGTGAGCATAAAACGCTCAGCACCGAAAGCATGAGTATACAAGACTATGACATGCATGTATGCAAAATGTACTGGATACCAGGATCTGGGTATATCGAAATACTGCTCAGGTAAATGACGTCAAGGTATGTAGCACTCTGCGCCGTCGCACCAGGAGGTGGCTCCCATACCAAAATAAACCTGTGGATATACCGGTGACCTGACCACCGTCGGCCAACGGGGTCCAACCATCCACAACAAACGAGGGCTGAGCACCCTCTCAACAGGCTATCTCAAAGATAATCAGGCTCAACATGATTATGCAAATGCCGTATAATAAACCATGCATCATATGACAGATAATAATGCAACATATAAACATGCAACACATAGTAAAGCATACTCAATCCTGCTATCTCGGATAGTACTTTCGTACCTCAAACCAGTAGATCCTAGCAATCAGCCCTAGAATCAAGCCTACAATCCAAGTGATACCATATCACTAAACCACATCTAAAAGCCTTAACTAGACTAATAGATACTCCCAAATCTCAAAGGGAACCCAGAACTATACCTGCGTCCGTAGTCAGCCCACTGATGCCGCTAGCCCCCAACTAGAGCACAGCTCCGCTACAAAACCAGTAGCTCCCCGCTAGTGCCCGAACCTCGGGAAAAGACTAGAAACCCATCAGAAACGACTAAAACGCTCTGGAACTCTCGGAATTGGCGAGTGAAAAGTGAAGCCTCGCGCTTCTATTTATAGACAACGATCGGAAGATCCGATCCACTTCGGAAGATCCGATCCGGTGCACTTCGGAAGATCCGATCCACTTCGGAAGATCCGAACTCTGCATGTCTTCCACGTGTCCAGCCACCTGTCTTCGGACGATCCGAACCCTGATCGGACGATCCGAACTCTGACATGACATGACTCGTCTGACTCCGAACAGAACGGTCCATCCGAACCCACTTCGGACGATCCGAACCAACTTCGGACGATCCGAACCCGGTTCGGTCCTTCCGATCCCACCGAAATACAATTAATCCAATAATTAACTCAAATTAGGCATCGGGATACTACATTCTCCCCCTCTAAAAAGGATTTCGTCCGCGAAATCGAGTCTGAAGAATGACAATTCTGAACAACAATACATTCAACTTAAGAATGAATTACAACTGAAAGTACAACTGAAATTACAATCATAACTGAAAATACTACAACTAGAACAACTCTGGATGCTCTGACCGCATGCGACTCTCTAGTTCCCAAGTAGCTTCTTCAGTACCTCGGCGCTGCCACTGCACTAAGACAAGAGGAATAGTCTTATTCCGCAGTACCTTATCCTTCCGGTCTAAGATCGAAACCGGTCTTTCCACAAAAGACAAATCCGGATTCAGCTGAACTTCTGTTGGATGCAAAACATGAGACTCATCCGCTACGTATCGTCTCAGCAAGGACACATGAAACACATTGTGAACACTAGAACCCCAGCTCAAAGACGCAATCTTTCAGCTCAAGGAAGTTCAACCATGTTTGTCCTAAAATGAGAGCTAAAGGTTTAGACAAGATCATAGTGCAAGAAATAACCTTTGAGGAAATCATTGGAGGAGCTAAGGGATGAGCTAGGAGATCAAGACACAATTATGATGCAAGAAATGGCATTGGAGCTAAACAAAAGAAGGAGCTAAGGGATTGAGACATATTAATAATGTAAGAAATGATCTATAGAAGATTAAGGTGACTCTTGGAGAATACATGAACCACAATTATGGCTACCTTGGATTTGAAGAATACATGAATCACAATTATAGCTATCTTGGAATTAAGGAATACATGAATCACAATTACTCACATACTTGAGTACCAAGAATTCGGTCATGGGCTAAGTGAAGAGACAAGAAATTTGGCCTATAAATATGAGATCACATGCAAGACAAATCCATTCCAAAAAGGCTTACAATTTTCGGCCTTTCCCTCTCCACCATAGTCCATATTTTCGGCTTCCCCTCACCCTTCACAAGTTACGGCCGAGATTAAGAAAGAAGAAAGAGGTCTTGTTCGTGTAGTCCGTAGTTGCCATACTGTGCCGAAGTGCTGCCGGAGTGAAGACAGTACTTGTTAAAGTTACGTCGAAGTTCTGCCGAAATATCAAAGGAAAGCTTCGTACCAAATAAAATTAAGTAAGTGGGCTTTTGTTATATATTCGTTTGTATTTTTAAACTTGAATATGTATATCATGACATGCATATCTGTGTGTCTTCATTTTCAAAAATATGACTTCTGTCTGTTTAAAACTTCGATCGATTATATGTTTCTTCTGATATTCGAAATTATTTGATTCCGCTGTGTCAGTATGAAAACTCTGAAATCTGAAAATCTGAAAGGTTCTGTCTGATAAGTCTGAAATCTTTGTTGCACTGTTACGATTCGAATTTGAAATGGGACGAGAATTGTAGTTCTGTCTGGCCCCCATTGGTGGGTATAAAACCATGTTCTGTCTGGCCCCCATTGGTGGGTATAAAACCATGTTCTGGCCTCACCCCTTAGAGGACTAACATACTGGGGACAATTTGACCATGGAGATGAGATGAGTAACAGTGTTCTGTTTGTTCCGATCTGTTATGTTCTATATATGATCTGATCTGATCTGTTTCTGAACCATTCTGTAAAATCTGATCTGTTATAATCGTTCGTTTCGACATGATAAGTTAACTTTTATAAGTTTTGAAAGTTTGATAAAAGAAATGTTTTAAGGATTAAGTTCTATATGTATCATTGGAAATCGATCGACCCAGACTTGCTGAGTGTTTCCCAAAATACTCACCCCTTACAAATTTCAGATAAGGATGAAGAGCAAGTAAATGAAGAGGAGCAGGATGCATTCTAGGGGTTGGTGAATCAGTGATCAAGAATAGGCTTCAAATTATTGTTTTGTCGTATTTCGAAAACTCTGATGTAACCTTCATTTTCCATTGTCATTGTAAAAGACAATATTATTTTATGAAAAAGACTGGTTTGATTTGATACGAGGCTTTATTGTTTTCAATTTAATTGTTAAATAATGCTGGATGTCACCGATGCTATCGGACTCGGGGCGTGACATTTAAGTGGTATCAGAGCCGCCAGGTTCATAATCCCGCTGGGATTTTGACAGACAAAATTTGACAAAAAAGTCAAATTTTGGCAAAAGCCTAGTGCATCCCAATCTGAACCCAAATTTCATCTGTTCCCTAAAATTTTGAACAGCTCCAAAAATCTATCTTTTCAGTCAGTCATTCCGAAAATCCTTATTCCACGACAACTTTGCGCTTTGTGCCTTTCTATTCTTTATACGATTCTGATGATTTATTTATACTAGGAAATGGCTGCCCCTCGTACTCGAGCACAAGGCTGCTCTGCGCATGCGACAGCTTACCATCGATAACCACGCTAGGGAAATAGCAACTTTAAAGGCACAACTAGCCAAGGAGAAATTGGAAAGGCAAGAGCTTAATGAGATTAGACACCTGCTGGAGTTGGACGTACATCGACTCACTCATCATTTGGATGTGGCTGAATGTCAAATGCTACAGATACCGACGAATTCGATTCGCTTCGCGCGCTTGGTTTCAATCAACAAGGATTTACTTGAGAGGATCGAGACAGAAAAGGATCGCGCTGCTCAAGCCCGTCAGCACCAAGAGGAGTTCATCGCCAGACAGGACCGGTACATTTCGAAGATACACGGAGCTATGGACAGACTTCAAGACCAAAATAACTACCTACATTCAATAATAGAGAACATGGAGGAAGAAGACGTAGCACCAATGGAGGTGGATGGAAACGACATTGCCAATGACAGCGATAATGGAGAGATGTTCGATTAGATTAGCAGTATCGAAAAATATTAAATTGTAGCAAATTTGTGGCTAAGAAACTATTATGTGAATCAAAATATTTTAAAACTTTCTGTTATTGCACATTAACAATTCGACGAGTATGTTATCTATAAAAAAAATTTTTGTATCTTTATAGGAAACCAGTATGGATCTCCAAAGTGTTATAAAGGAACTTCAAAAACAACTTCAGGAAAAGGAGTCAGAAATTAAAATAATGAAAGAAAAGAATGAAAAACTTGAAAGAGATAACTACCAATTAGATGGGAATAACGTGTGCATGGGGGAAGATCTTAGAGAAGCCAGAGTCGAAGAGAAAAACTACGTGAAGACGTTAGACGATACGCCGCTTATCATCTAGAGTCGGAACATCAGCACGAGATCACCAAACAAGAACTGAAGAAAGCGCAAGATAGGATTCTTACGCTCCAAATCCGGAGTGATGGCCTTCTCAGCATTCAACATCGTCTTGAGGAAAAGATTGGGGAACAAGAAATCGATGAGAAAGTAAGCCAATCGACAATACAAGAACTGCAAGACCAAGTGAACAACCTTGATCACCACAACACGCAACTGCAGAATTACATTGATCACCTACAAAACGAAATGGTCAACATGGAGGAACTCATGCAAGAATTTGAAGAGAATCCAATGGAAGAAGAAATTAACGAAGCTGTAGGGGACGGCGAAGTGTTAGATGAATAGGGAGAAAAGAACTCTAGAATAGATTTTGATTGTATCTGGGATTATTTGATTTAATCATTGGTTGTATGATCATCTTTTTCAATATTAAATGAAATTATTTCTTGATTAAATTTTGTGGCAAACAAATTAATAAAAAAATACGTGTTTATAGGAAATGGCAGGCAGACCACCCCGAAACAACCGTAACGCTCGGGACGCCAACCAAAACGATAATCCACCACCACCGCCACCACCCAGAGTGAACCTCAGTCAAGAGGATATGATGGCAATAGCAACTATCGTCGCTGCAACATTACAAGGATTTGTGAATCCACTGGCCAACACCATCCAACCACCCCAAGAACCTCAGCCACGTGGGATTAAGTATCACTACGAATCTCTGAGGAGGAATCGAGTTCCAACTTTTGATGGGAAGCCAGACCCAGAAGTCAGCCACAACTGGCTCAAGAACGTGGAAACACAACTATATTTGCTAGAAATACCGGAGAATTGAGAGTAGAAGTCGTAACGCCGTTCTTAGAAGATCGAGCTAGGAAATGGTGGGAAACCGTGTCACCATCTTTGGCAGAAGTAGAGGAAATCACATGGCAGATCTTTAAGAGAGAATTTCTGAAACAATACTATCCGGCCGAGTTTCGTCTACAAAAGCTGAATGAGTTTGAGAATTTCAGACAGTCACCAGATATGACAGTAATGGAGTACACGTCAAAATTCAACGATTTGGGAACTTACGTCCCGACAATCATGTCAGATGAAACGTTAAAAATGCACCGTTTCAAGAAGGGACTCAACAGCCGAATTCAGTCGGCACTGGCAGTGTACAAACCAAGCAGCTTTGCGGACTTAATGGGCGCTGCAATGAGCGCAGAAACCGATATCAAGCGACGTGAAGAAGAAAACAAGAACAAGAGACCGATGAACAATCAATCCACACAGAATAATCTCAAGTTCAAGAAACCAAATTATTCAGGTGGGTCCTTCAAAGGAAGTTCTGGCAGTACTGGTGACACCGAAGGAAAATGGTGTAATACATGTCGACAAAAACATATTGGGGAATGTTATCGGAAGATAGGCGCTTGTTTCAAGTGCGGAAAGGTGGGCCATAGAATTAAAGACTGTCCAGACAACAAGGACAAATGGTCGGGGCCCAGCAAACAACATGAAAACAAGACAAATGCTCGGGTTTATGCCATAACCCAAGAGGAAGCCGATAATAGCAACGAAGTTGTGGCAGGTACCATCTTACTCAATAAAATGCCTGCATATGTTTTGTTTGATTGTGGTGCCACACATTCGTTTGTGTCTAGAAGATATGCTAAGAAGCTTAAACTTGAGCATGATATTCTTAGTGAACCGTTAAGAGTAGCAACACCGGCTAGCAAAATAATCGAAACCCACAAAGTATATCGAAACTGTAAAATTGGTATCGGCAAACAAATTTTCGAAGTAGAATTGATTCAACTCAATATGGTGGAGTTTGACATCATTCTTGGAATGGACTGGTTAGCTAAAAACCATGCTATAGTAGACTGTCAGAAGAAAGAAATTAGACTTCAAACTCCAGCAAAGAGGGAAGTCGTATATCAAGGGAAATCCAAGGAAAGAAAATCTCTACTATCTGCCTCGCAAGCCTGGAAGGCCATAAAAGGAGGAGAAGAGATTTATCTGGCAGTAATTAATGAAGTCAAAGGGGGAGAAGTCCCAAAGTTGGAAGATATTCCAATTGTTCAAGAATTTCCAGATGTTTTTTCCAAATAATTACCAGGAGAGATGCCCGATAGAGAAGTAGAATTTGAAATCAACTTGGTCCCTGGTGCTGCACCAATCTCTAAGGCACCATACCGAATGGCTCCAGCTGAATTAAAAGAGCTAAAGGAACAACTGCAAGAACTACTGGACAAGAAGCAGGTTCGCCCCAGTGCATCACCGTGGGGAGCCCCAGTGCTTTTTGTAAAGAAAAAGGACGGGAGCATGAGACTATGTATTGACTACAGGGAGTTGAACAAGATTACTATAAAGAATAAGTACCCACTCCCGAGAATAGATGACCTTTTCGACCAGCTGAAAGGAGCCAAAGTTTTCTCAAAACTTGATCTCAGATCAGGTTACCATCAGTTAAAAGTCAAAGCAGAAGATATCCCTAAGACTGCTTTTAGGACAAGGTATGGGCACTACAAATTCATGATAATGCCGTTTGATCTAACCAATGCTCCTGCAGCATTCATGGATCTTATGAACCGAGTATTCAAACCGTATCTCGACAAGTTCGTGGTAGTGTTCATAGATGACATCTTGGTGTAATCACCAAGTGAGGAAGAACATAGTGAGCATCTGCGTCTCACTTTACAAACATTACGAGAGAAAGAACTCTATGCCAAATTCAAGAAGTGTGAATTCTGGTTGAAAAGTGTGGCGTTCCTAGGTCATATAATCTCAGAGCAAGGGGTGTCAGTAGACCCTAAGAAAGTGGAGGCAATTAAAGATTGGCCTCAACCTAAAACAGTGACAGAGATAAGAAGTTTTCTGGGATTAGCAGGCTATTATAGAAAATTTGTAGAAGGATTTTCGTCAATAGCTATCCCACTCACCAAACTTACTCAGAAAAATTCAAAATTTATTTGGAACGAAGCATGCGATAGGAGTTTCGAGACCCTGAAGTCAAAACTCGCATCCACACCAGTACTAGTTCTCCCCGAGGATGGTAAGAATTTCACTGTGTACAGTGATGCTTCAAAGGGAGGGTTAGGGTGTGTGCTTATGCAAGAGGGCCAGGTAATTGCGTATGCCTCATGACAATTGAAACCATACGAGCAGAATTACCCCACTCATGATTTGGAGCTAGCCGCAGTAGTTTTCGCGCTTAAAATCTGGAGGCACTATCTCTATGGAGTAAAATGCGAAGTTTTTACTGATCACCAGAGCCTTAAGTACATTTTCACTCAGAAGGAATTAAACATGAGGCAAAGAAGGTGGATGGAACTTCTAAAAGATTACGATTTGGTAATCAGCTATCATCCGGGAAAAGCAAATAAAGTGGCAGATGCATTGAGTCGGAAGAACCCCGGAAAGGTGAGCTTATCGTCACTATCAGTGCAACCAGGTCTCCAAGAGACCATCAAACTAAAACAAAGTCAAGACACCAATATCTCCAAGATAAAGGAACAAATTCAGGAAAGAAAGATTCCAGAATTTCAAATTGATAAAGATGGTACCCTTTGGATGAAAGGGCGATTATATGTGCCAAACATCGATGGAATTCGAGAAGAGGTAATGGCCGAGGCACATAAATCAAGATTTTCAGTACACCCGGGAAGCACCAAGATGTACAGGGATTTGAAAAACAACTACTGGTGGAATGGAATGAAGAGGGACGTAGCGGTCTTCGTTGCAAAGTGTCTAACCTGTCAACAAGTCAAGGCAGAGCATCAGCGGCCTGGAGGACTTCTACAACCATTAGAAATACCGAAGTGGAAGTGGGATAACATCTCCATGGACTTTGTAGTCGGACTACCAAGATCAAGGCAAGGCCATGATGGGATATGGGTGATCGTTGACAGATTGACGAAGTCCGCACATTTCTTGCCAGTACGGATGAATTATAATTTGGATAAATTAGCCACTATGTATATGGACAACATAGTGAGACTACATGGAGTACCCGCAAGTATACTGTCTGACAGAGACCAAAGATTCGTGTCAAGATTCTGGAAAAGTTTTCAAAAGGCCATGGGAACCAAAGTTACGCTCAGCACGGCCTATCATCCTCAGACTGACGGCCAAACCGAGCGAACAATTCAAACCCTTGTAGATATGCTAAGGGCATGTGCACTGGATTTTTCGGGAAATTGGAGCGAACAGTTACCTCTGATTGAATTTGCCTATAACAACAGTTATCACAGTAGCATTGAGATGGCCCCATATGAGGCCCTATATGGTCGGAAGTGTAGGTCGCCCCTATATTGGGACGAAGTCGGAGAAAAAGCCGTTACCGGACCAGAACTTATACAGCTAACCGTTGATAAAGTAACCATAATCAAGGAGAGACTCAAGGCAGCCCAGGATAGGCAGAAAAGCTGGGCAGATTTGAAAAGAAGACCATTCGAATTAGAGGTTGGTGAAAAAGCTTACGTCAAAGTCTCTCCCATGAAAGGAGTAGTTCGGTTCAGTAAATCCGGAAAGTTGAACCCAAGGTATGTGGGACCATTCGAGATACTGGATAAGGTTGGAACTTTAGCTTATCGACTGGCTTTACCACCTGAGATGACCAGAATACATAATGTTTTCCACATTTCACAACTACGGAAGTATGTCCCAGACCCGAACCATGTACTTAAAGTTACGCCACTAATGATCGAAGGTAATCTGAATGAGGAACTCAAATATGAAGAGGTCCCTATCCGTATAGTGGACACAAAAGAACAAGCATTGCGACACCGGACAATACCTTATGTCAAGGTACAATGGTCAAATCATACTGAAAGAGAGGCAACTTGGGAACTTGAAGAGAAAATGCGGTCGCAATACCCTCACCTATTTGAATGATCAAGCTAATGCAAGTTTCGAGGACGAAACTTTTAATAAGGAGGGAGGGATGTGAGAACCCGATATTTTCGATACAAAGTAAATAAGATTTTCAGTTAGTGTAACTCGAGGAAGTGGTTTCAAAGTTCGAGAAGAAACTCAACGGGAGGCCAAGCTGCAACTAATCATGTCCATCAAAGAGTTTTCATGAGAGGAGTAAAACCCCAGCTCAAAGATGCAATCTTTCAGCTCAAGGAAGTTCAACCATGTTTGTCCTAAAATGAGAGCTAAAGGTTTAGACAAGATCATAGTGCAAGAAATAACCTTTGAGGAAATCATTGGAGGAGCTAAGGGATGAGCTAGGAGATCAAGCCACAATTATGATGCAAGAAATGGCATTGGAGCTAAACAAAAGAAGGAGCTAAGGGATTGAGACATATTGATAATGTAAGAAATGATCTATAGAAGATTAAGGTGACTCTTGGAGAATACATGAACCACAATTATGGCTACCTTGGATTTGAAGAATACATGAATCACAATTATAGCTATCTTGGAATTAAGGAATACATGAATCACAATTACTCACATACTTGAGTACCAAGAATTCGGTCATGGGCTAAGTGAAGAGACAAGAAATTTGGCCTATAAATATGAGATCACATGCAAGACAAATCCATTCCAAAAAGGCTTACAATTTTCGGCCTTTCCCTCTCCACCATACTCCATATTTTCGGCTTCCCCTCACCCTTCACAAGTTACGGCCGAGATCAAGAAAGAAGAAAGAGGTCTTGTTCGTGTAGTCCGTAGTTGCCATACTGTGCCGAAGTGCTGCCGGAGTGAAGACAGTACTTGTTAAAGTTACGTCGAAGTTCTGCCGAAATATCAAAGGAAAGCTTCGTACCAAATAAAATTAAGTAAGTGGGCTTTTGTTATATATTCGTTTGTATTTTTAAACTTGAATATATGTATCATGACATGCATATCTGTGTGTCTTCATTTTCAAAAATATGACTTCTGTCTGTTTAAAACTTCGATCGATTATATGTTTCTTCTGATATTCGAAATTCTTTGATTCCGCTGTGTCAGTATGAAAACTCTGAAATCTGAAAATCTGAAAGGTTCTGTCTGATAAGTCTGAAATCTTTGTTGCACAGTTACGATTCGAATTTGAAATGGGACGAGAATTGTAGTTCTGTCTGGCCCCCATTGGTGGGTATAAAACCATGTTCTGTCTGGCCCCCATTGGTGGGTATAAAACCATGTTCTGGCCTCACCCCTTAGAGGACTAACATATTGGGGACAATTTGACCATGGAGATGAGATGAGTAATAGTGTTATGTTTGTTCCGATCTGTTATGTTCTATATATGATCTGATCTGATCTGTTTCTGAACCATTCTGTAAAATCTGATCTGTTATAATCGTTCGTTTCGACATGATAAGTTAACTGTTATAAGTTTTGAAAGTTTGATAAAAGAAATGTTTTAAGGATTAAGTTCTATATGTATCATTGGAAATCGATCGACCCCCACTTGCTGAGTGTTTCCCAAAACACTCACCCCTTACAAATTTCAGATAAAGATGAAGAGCAAGTAAATGAAGAGGAGCAGGATGCATTCTGGGGTTGGTGAATCAGTGATCAAGAATAGGCTTCAAATTATTGTTTTGTCGTATTTCGAAAACTCTGATGTAACATTCATTTTCCATTGTCATTGTAAAAGACAATATTATTTTATGAAAAAGACTGGTTTGATTTGATACGAGGCTTTATTGTTTTCAATTTAATTGTTAAACAATGCTGGATGTCACCGATGCTTCGGACTCGGGGCGTGACATATTTGGTCAATCTATCAATTTTGACCCAAATCACATCACAACCTTGGGAGGATCTCGGTAGCTTCGTCATGAAGTCCATGGAAATGTGATCCCATTTCCATTCAGGAATCGATAAGCTCTGTAACAATCCTCCTGGTTTCTTTCTTTCCGCTTTTACCTGTTGGCAATAAAGACATCTAGAAACATATTCTGCGATATCAGCTTTCATCTGTTTCCACCAAAACTGTCTTTTCAAATCATTATACATTTTCCTGCCACCAGGATGAATACTGAATCGACTACTGTGCGCTTCTGATAATATCTGTCATTTCAAATCGGAAACATTCAGCATAGAAAGACGATTATTCAAATACAGTACACTGTCACGTACCTGATACTCTGATCGATGCCCTGCTCTTACCATCGATATCGAATTCTGTACATTCTGATCAACTTTCTGAGCTGCTTTAATTCTCAAAATACACTCTGGTTCAACTTGAACATCATAAAATATCAACGGTCTATGATCTGTCTCAAATACCAATCCAGACAAACAGCAATCTTCTATCAAATTTGACACACCAATAGTCGATAAGGACAAAGAACATACCTTACGACTTAGTGCATCAGCTGCTGCATTGGACTTTCCAGGATAGTATTTGATCTCAGAATCGAAATCTTTAAGCAAATCAAGCCATCTTCGTTGTCTCATATTCAATTGTGATTGTGAAAACAGATATTTCAGGCTTTTGTGATCAGAATAAATCTCAAACCTCTCACCGCACAGGTAGTGTCGCCATATCTTCAATGCAAAAACTATGGCTGCCAATTCAAGATCATGAATTGGATATCGAGTTTCGTGTGGCTTCAACTGTCTCAAAGCATAGGCAATGACATGGTCTCTATGCATCAAAACACAGCCTAACCCCCTGTGAGAAGCATCACAATACACAACGAAATCACCAGTACCTGAGGGGATAGTCAGTATCGGAGCACTGGTCAGTCTCTTCTTCAACTACAGAAAACTAGACTCACAATCTTCTGACCAAACAAATGGTGCATTATTCTGAGTTAACTACGTATTCGGCTTGGCAATGCTAGAAAAGTCTTTAATAAACCGTCGGTAATACCTCACCAAACCCATAAAACTGCGTATCTCTGGTACAGATGTCGGTCTAGGCCAACTGATCATGGCTTCAACCTTACTGGGATCAATAGAAATACCGTCTCCGAATATAATGTGACCCAAGAATACAACCTGTCTCAACCAAAACTCGCATTTCGACAGTTTAGCATACAGTTTCTCAGTCCTCAGAATTATCAACACAGTTCTCAAATGCTCGGCATGCTCAATCATATTTTTCGAATAAATCAAAATGTCATCAATGAATATAATTACAAAATCATCGAGATATTTTTGAAATATGCGGTTCATCAACCCCATAAATACAGCTAGATCATTAGTCAACCCGAACGGCGTGACAATAAATTCATATTGTTCATACCTGGTTCTAAATGATGTCTTCGAAAGATCAGAATCTCTGACTCTCAGCTGATGATATCCAGATCTCAGATCGATCTTGGAATATACAGAAGAACCATGCAAGCTGATCATATAAATAATCAATACGAGGCAAGGGATATTTGTTCTTTACCGTTGCCTTGTTTAGTTGCCGGTAATCGATACAGAGTCTCATTGAACCGTCTTTCTTTCTCACAAACAATACTAGAGCACCCCAAGGAGATACGCTCGGTCTGATATACCCCTTGGCTAGTAAATCCTCCAACTGTTCTTTCAACTCTTTCAACTCAATCGGTGCCATTCTGTACGGAGCCCTAGAAATCGGAACTGTACCTGGCATCGGAGGCAAACCCGGAATCTCAATGCTGAAGTCGATCTCTTTCGACTCAATGCTGAAGTCGATCTCTCGAATCGGAGGCAAACCCGGAATCTCATCTGGGAAGACATCAACGAACTCACATACCACTGGAAAATCAGCCAATGATGGACTCAATTTCAGTACATCAACTAAATATACAAGGAATCCCTCCGCTTCTTTCTGTAACAATCGAGTCATAGATAATACGGATATCAAAGGAATTCTTGCTCGAGAACCCTTACCGTAAAATTTTCACTCATCAGCCATCTCAGGTCTGAATCTCACAATCTTGTGGAAACAATCAACAATAGCCCTGTACTTGGTTAGCATATCGATACAAATAATACAGTCAAAATTAGACAACCCAAGCACAATACAATCTAACTCAATCTCATGCCCGTCATACTGTAGCATACAATGGTTAACAGACTTCACTAATATCAAACCTGTCCCCAAAGGAGAAGAGACAGACACTACAACAGATAATGACTCAACAGGAAATGCATGAATCAATGCAAATCGTTCAGAAATAAAAGTATGTGAAGCACTGGTATCAATCAATACATATGCAGGGTAACCACATAAAGAACAGTTACCTGCAACAACGTCATCTGGTGCTTCCTGAGCCTGCTCCTCTATCAAAGCAAATACTCGGGCCTAATGTCTAGGAGGCTGGCTAACTGTCTGGCTTCTTCCTGGCCTCTGCTGTGATTGAGATGGTGCTGGCTGAAATGAATGAACATCAACTGATCGTCTATCAGTCTGTGCTACTGATCCTGATGACTCGGCTCCCTGGGATCTTTGGGAACCCCGCTGTGGACATACTCTGGCAAAATGTCCCTGCTGTCTGTAGATGTGACAACTACCAAGCACTCCTTGGCATTGGTCTGTGGGATGTCTCTCTCCACAAGTTCTGCAGTAAGCTCCGGTATAAATCTGTTTGGAACCACTGGAGCTAGAAGAACTGCTGCCAGACTTCTTAAACTGTTTCCCTCTGGCTTTCAGAAAATCTTTCTTTCCACCACTGCTGCTGCCACTCTCGAATCTAGGAGGTGGTTGATGTGGTCTCGGTGCTGGGGCAACATACAAATCTCCTTTCTGTCTCATCAAACCTGCTTCGGCTCCTTTGGCTCGGTTCAGAGCATCCGAAAAGTTATTCAGTCGCCCGGTGTTTACAAATGTAAAGATCTCGGGGTTCAGTCCATTGATAAACTGATCGGCAACGGCCTCATCATTCTCGGCCACATGTGGAACAAACCTCAACAAGGTAGAGAACTTGGCCACATACTCTTCAATGTTCAATTGGCCCTGTCTCAAATTGGCAAACTCTGCACCCTTGTCCTTTCTGTACGACACTGGAATGAATCATTGATAAAATTCAGTTTTAAATACATTCCAGGTAATAGTTGTACCTCGATGCTCCAATGCTTTCTTCGTCGTGATCCACCAGTTCTTTGCAACGTCATGCAACTGGTGTCCAATCAATCTGACTCTCCGCTAATCTGGGTAATCCAAAGTATCAAACAGCATCTCAATTTCATCTAACCAACACTCACAATCAATTGAACTCTCTGTTCCTTTCAGGATTGGTGGTTTGAATGATTGAAACCTCTTCAGTAACGTTTCCATTGGTGTTGCAGTCACATCCATAGGAGGATTCGATGTGCTACCTTGTTCTGGTACTCTTCGAGAAGGCATATCTGATTACCAAAAGGGTTAGTAACTAAATACCACAAACATGTTTCAGTCCTCCTCTGATCATCTTACTGCTGAACAAGAATCGGTTCTGATTCATTTTTAGTAATACGTATTACCAAATCAAATAAGATAATACAGGTAAACATGTATTTCAAAGCAGTAAAACATGCTAGCAATCAAAACCAAGGAAGAAAACTCATTCTACCCCGCTCAATAGCTCCTATCTCAGGCTAAGGTAACCTACTACTCTGATACCACCTACTGTGGGGACCCGAACCTAATTCATTTCTTAATCATTATTAGGATCATTTAATTAATCTGGGTCTATTTTTTTTAAAATACAGATACGGAAACATAATGGAATTAATCTGATATGAATATCAACATAAAGTACAACTCCTGTACAACATATGTTTGTCGTAAACTAAAGTTCAGCCACTACATCAAGTACTGAAAATCAATCTATTCTAAGTCCGGATCTCCACGCTAATCTTGAATCTCTCATTCTCTTCGTGACCCTGATCCTGTCCCACCTATTGTCGTATACACATACAAACAAGACAACAGCCGGATAACTCCGGTGAGAAAATAATCCCAGTATAAACAATGTAAACATGCATTAATCATATAAAAGAATATATAAAAGCATGAAAAACATATCCATATCATGTATCAAATCAGAAGACATGTATCGATATAAAGCTGTAAATAAAACTCTGGACTCGTCATCTCAGACTCGACTCATCTCTAATCTAGGGATCCTGGTTCCTGGATATTGTCACATATATCGAATCTCAGTGATAGGAATGAATCAACTCCTAAGCGACATCGATACAAACCAAACATCCAGTGTCATGGCGAATCAGCCGAAGACTTGGCGCATCAGCCAATGACTAGGCGAATCAGCCTATGACTCAATACATACTCTGTCTATGAATCAATAGACCACACATATCAATTTCATAATTGCAGAT
Source organism: Primulina eburnea (assembly GCF_022965805.1). Lineage (NCBI taxonomy): Eukaryota > Viridiplantae > Streptophyta > Magnoliopsida > Lamiales > Gesneriaceae > Primulina > Primulina eburnea. Next base: position 15,764,290 of record NC_133111.1, read on the forward strand.
ATCAATATAATAAAATAAAGTAGATGATTTAGGGAAACTAAAGTAAAATCAAACTCGAGTTATGCAATCCCGAATCAACATTAATTTATACCTTTCTTTCTGTCGATCTGATTCTGTCAAAGTCTCTGATTCAAATCTGTCAATACTCAATCTGGCAATGACAATATCAAGGAGTATAATATCAATACACCACTCAATCAATACTGGATATAATCAGAACTCAATCAAATTCTGTTTCAACGGCATAACGGCATAATCTCAATATACCCAGCAACACAAATCAATACATATCAATTCCTGCAACTCATAGTCAATAACGATATAAATTTGATATCACATCTCGATCTAATCAGCTCTGAAAATCATAACAATTTCATACGATAACCGTTCCTCAATACGCTTTCAATTATACGATATTTAACATATCAAGAACACCATATATGAATCATATCCGATTCTGGCAATACCATAATTTCAAAACATGTCAAAACGTAATAAAACTTACGTCATGTTGTAGCTGTCGACAAGAGGATCACAAAACTGTGCTCGGATTCAAATTCTGATAACCAGTTATTATAAAATCACCAATCTAGAACCACATGAAGCTTTGAAGATTTTCTAAGGGAATTCTCGTTTCTTCCTTCTGAATCGCTGAGAGAGATGCAATATATATATATATATCACATGCATGTAAGACCAGATGGCTCGTTCTTCTTGCTGAACGTCTCACGCATATGCTCGACTTCAACTGGCACGTATGCGCGAGACCTACGGGTCTCCGCACATTCCTTTTCGGCAGCCCGCGCATATGCGTGCACCCTCGCCGCGCATATACGCGAGGTTCTCTGGAATTAACATTTGTTCCTCGCACAGCTCACGCATATGCGTGCCCTCACTCCATGCATATGCGTGAGGTCTTCTGCCCATTTCGCGCATGTGCCGCATTCTGTCGCGCATGTGCGCGAATGGTACTGTCCTCGCACATTAAATCTCACATGCAATCTCATTTCGTGTCTCGTAACGATCCTTCATAATCATATCAAATCATAAATCAATTCTTACAGATTATCAGGATAAAAATCTTGGGCATTACAGTAGAACACATACACACTTTCCACAAAGACAATTGCATCCAGCTAACAATAACATCTTCAATTTCATTATAACATCCAAGAGCATTTTTTTCCTTCTCCGTTGCTCTTATTTTCCTTCTCATTCCGCCCTTTTCATTTTCTCTTTTTTTTTTCTTTTATTTGTTTCTTTTTTAAGAGGTTTTTAGACAACGACTTCGAGCATTAATCACTCGATCACAATAATTTGCACTTTCTTGGCTCAAAACGATTCTAAATGATAAAAGTTTGTATGATTCTCCAATTCAAGGTTCAAATAGAGGAATAATCAACAAAAGAGATTTATCATTGCTTGTTATGTGGTTATTTTCCAACGAATATGATCAGGCTCGAACTTGGCTCACTAGGGGTAAATGAATCAGGGTAGGCTCAAAAGAACGACACTGATGATGCGAAAGAAAACGGTTTTAACCTAATGCCCTTTACTTTGTTTATGACTCTAATCCATCACAAGGTGTCAACAAAGACATGTATAACAATGCAAGTTCTAGAAAAATCAACAATGCATGACCAACACACAATCAAATAAAATAGAGCATGACATAATGTTTGCTCATAGGCTCAAAGCTCACCAAAGAAAATGGTATGCGTGCTAGACCCATACACTTGTCATTTCAACACATCATCAAGAGCAACTACCCATAAATGTAGCAGTAAGAATGCAAAATCAGTTGCACACAAAGAAAACATCAGTTTTTTCATAGACTCGCATTAGAGACATTCAAGATTCAAATGAGAGAGATAATGAATAAACAATAGATGCTTTATGAATCAAACAAATTCACTCTACCATACTCTCTCTCTTTTTTTCTAGTTTTTTTTAACTTTTCATAAAAAATAAAAAAAATCAGAATAAACATGCAAAAAAAGAAAAAAATAGAAATTGAAACTTGAAATAAAGCTATATACTCCCTTCCACACCTATATGTGGCAGTGTCCTCATTGACTCAAAAAGTAAATGCACAACGTAGACAGTGAAAACGCAAGGTAAGTTAGAGAACTCCCCTGAAAATTTTTGGGCATCGTAGAGCAAAGCTTTCTATTGTTGTGGCAGGGGAAATGGTGTATCGATGATGGAAGCTGCTGAGAGAAGATGTAAAAGGGGTGAGAACAAATAGGGTTAGATAAAAGAAATGTAAATTCTGTTTTTTTTTCCAAAATCAGAAGATGTTTCTCACAAGGCGTGATCACGCTTTGTTGAAAACAACTACTGTGTTTAGGGCAATTTTTTTTTGGTGCAGAAGTGATATTCTTAGAAGGCTAGATCACGCCTTGTTAGAAGACATCTTCTGCACAAAGGTAACAAAAATTACTATTTGAAAAAATAAAATTAAAAGAAATTAAAAATAATAAGAATAAAAAATTTGGGTTGCCTCCCAAAATCGCTTGATTTTTAGTCGTCAGCTTGGCCCTCAAAAGCACTCATTCAAAGAGCGGCTGACGCCCAAAGTATGTGTCATATGATACCATATATGGGTCTTGGTTCCATGTGCACTCAAGTTTGGCTTGATGTATGCCATGTAAGCTTTTCTCCTCAACAAAACGTGACTTTAAATAATAGGCATGAGATGATAGTATCATCGTAGGCTCTTGAAGAACAAAATCTGTTGAAATCGGAAATTGTGAAAGATAAGGATCTCCTAGATGTATGTATGATAATATTATCGACGAGCTCAAATCGATAGTCTCAAGAGCTTGTTAATCTCTCAACTTCATTGGTGCCTCATCTTCGTTTGATATTTCTTCCAAAACTTCTTCAGACTGAAGCTCAACAGTTGCCTCATTCAATGCCAGGCGCTTGGTCACCATATCATTCAATCGACTTATTATTTCAGGGCAATATCCCTCATCTTCTTGATTCTCAAAGGTTGGTGTATAAAATCAGATTGGCTAATTTCTGGAATGTATTGGTGGCTCCAAATCTGCAGCGAAGGATCCCAATACTGATGGTAGTCAAAGTCGGCCATATCATTTAGCAAATATATCAAACTGTCTTCACGTCGACTAAATAGTGTTCTACCAGTTGTTAGTGCTCCATTAAATACCCATCTTCATGTAACTGCATCCAAACCTTTAAGGAAAGGTCGAAAAAGAATATATTTAGAAAAATCATGATTCTTGAATGTTGTTGTTAAATTATTGAATCTCTCCTATGCTGCGTAGAATGGCTCTCCGTTTTGTTGGGAAAACTTGTGAATACTTGGCGATGAAACTTCTCGAATTATTTCAGCAAAAAAAATTCTAAAATTCTTCTTCTCTTGATGAATCACATGTACAAGAAGAATGAGACATAAAAAATATAATAACAAAACTCGGAAAAAAAATAACCTTGCACCGTTCCTTGGCAACGATGCCAAAATTTGGTGTGCTGTCGTTGACCCATCAAAAATAATTCCTACTCTCTAACTAAAATTAGTGTAATGATGAGTAAGGTCGGATCCACAGGGAACGAGAGATTTATTTTTTTCCAAGCAAAATGTAAATGAAGGGAGAATTTTTGGGATATTAATTTAATAAAATTCTAAACTTAATTTTTCCACGAACGGAAAACAATAAATTTAAATGACAATTAATCAACTAAGATAAAGTAAAGAATTTAATATGAAAAAGATCTGATTCAAGGGAGTTCTACTATTTAATTATATCACTGTTCATCGGCTAACGAATAATTTATTCAAGTTGCTCCAAACAATTAACCTTAGAATTATAGGGATAGCCGCTAAAAATTCTTGTGTTTTCCTAAAATAATTGACCGAACCCAGCATCCAGTCAAAACTTATTAATAACTAACTTGGCACAATAGTGTTCCATATTAATTAAAAATAACTTTTTCGTTTTGTTAAAACAGTTAATCCTAAAATCTAACAACCGAGATAGCTGCAATTGATAGATCAAGTTTCGTTGATTTATTTAAATTAAATATATTATAGTAGCACAACACATCTAATCTATGCTACTCGTGTACCAATCATTCATGACAATTACGGATCACTGAATTTATAGTTAGCAGTAGAAAATCATACATCAAATTAAATTGTCAGATTAAACGATATACAATATCCATAGAATTAAATCATAAATCAACAAATACTTGGAATAAAAAAAATATTAAATCTAAGAACGAATACCTCACCGTGATAAATTAAATAGTAAAAAAAACTCTTAAATCAGAAATAAAGCTTAGCCTAGAGTTGTGGAGAGAAGTTGAGAAATTTTTGCGTTTTTTTCCCTTCTCTTCACGTGAGTTGTTGGAGAAGAGGTTGGAGAGAATTCTCTTTGCTGCCGCCTAATGGCTCACGTAGTTGTGCAGGTAAAACGGAAATTTTGGGTCCAAAAATATAAAAAGTCCAATAATCTAAAATAATAACCCAATCGCTAAAATTAAAAGATACTTAAAAAATATCCTCCAAGAATATAGAGTGTTTTACATAAAAATCTATCTTATATTTATTCCTTGATAAACAAAAATTCCTCAATTCTCACTAGCAGCAGATGAGCTGTCACAAGGCATGATCACGCCTTATCAAAAAACCACTTCTGAATTTTTCTGTTCAAGTCTTCTACTAAGATCATATCGGCAAATTTAATTGTGAAATAAAATCAAATTTTTTAGCCTAGATTTATCGCATGAACAGAAAACTTTGTCCTACAATAAAATCACACAAAAATGTGTCAATTAAACACGTTGAAAGTAGTAACAATGAGATATATGACAACAAAAAATGTCAACTATTATGAGCCTATCACTATGGATATTTGCTTCTTACTAAACCATGAGATCAATCTGTCTCCTAGGAACCGACATGATCCACTAGTGCTTTTACGATCTAGCTTACATCCTGCATAATCTGCATCTGAATATCCAACTAAATTGATGGAAGAGTCTTTAGCATACCATAAACCAACATTTTGCGTGCCTTTAAGATATTTTAAAATTCGTTTGGCAGCAGAAAAATGCGACTGTTTAGGATTTTCTTGAAATCTTGCACGTATGCAGACAACAAAAACAATATCAGGACAACTAGCAGTTAGGTGCGACAATGAACCTATTAAACATCTGTAAAGTGTCTTCTCAACTTATATTCCCCCTTGATCATTCTCTAGTTTGACTGATGAACTCATGGGTGCACTTGCAGCTGAACATGTTTTCGTGCCAAATTTCTTCAGCAACATCTTTGTATATTTAGTTTGACTGATGAAAATACCAGTCTCCAGTTGCTTCGCTTGCAGACCGAGAAGAATGTCAGTTCACCCATCATACTCATCTCAAATTTTTCTTGCATTAACTTAACAAATTTCTCACATAATTTGGGGTTAGTTGACCCAAATATAATATCATCAACATAAATTTGTACCAGTAATATGTAATCATTTTGGAAAATTTGAACAAAGTCTTATCAACTAATCTAATAGTAAAATCATGATCAGTTAGAAATTTTGATAGTGTCTCATACCAAGCTCTTGGATCTTGTTTAAGACCATATAAAGCTTTGTTCAAATGATACACATGATCAGGAAAAGAGTGATTGAAAAAACCTGGAGGTTGTTCAACATAAAATTCTTCCTGTAACTGACCATTGAGGAAGGCATTCTTTACGTCCATCTGGTAAACTTTAAAGTTCTTGAATGATGCATAGGCAAGGAACATTCTGATTGCTTCCAGTCTTGCAACTGGTTCATACGTTTTATCGTAGTCAATTCCTTCTTCTTGCATATATCCTTGTGCTACCAATCTTGCTTTATTGCGAGCAACTGTACCATACTCATTCAGTTTGTTTTTGAATACCCGTTTTGTACCTATAATAGTCTTACACACTGGTCTTAAAACTAAGTTCCAGACATTGTTATGGGTAAACTGATTTAGCTCCTCTTGCATTGCATTTATACAGTTAGGATCAGCAAGAACATCATCAGCTTTCTTGGTTCCAGTTGTGAAACAAAAGCATAATGAATAAATAAACTAAGCATTTGATTTCGAGTTCTTACTGGATCAGATGGGTTAGCAATTACCAATGTTGGAGGATGTGATTTCTTCCATCTGAGCTCAGTATTTGTTGCGTCCATATCAACAACTGCTTCAGTTGATAACTGAATTTTTTGAGTTTCGGTTTTAGTTGGAGCTGTATCAGTTGGTAACTTAATAATATCAATAGGGTCCACCAACTGATTATCAGGAACAGCTTCCTGTTCAACTGATTGATCTAATACTTCTGGTTCACTTGTTTGATGGATGTTTTGATTGATATAATTCTCTTCTTCATTATCATCCTCCAAATTGATATCTGTAAATCGGTCAACTAGCTCAACTGGATCAAATGGCTTATTAGTTAGCATAGATTCATCGAACACAACATGAATTGACTTTTCAACATTTAAAGTGTTCTTGTTGAAGACTCTATAAGCTTTACTTACTGATGAATATCAAATAAATATTCCCTCTGCAGATTTGATGTCAAAATCTTTTAACTGATTTTTGCCATTATCAAGAATAAAACATCTGCAGCCGAATATCTTGAAGTATGAAACCTTACTTTTTCGTCCATGCCAGATCTCATATGGTGTTTTCACATGATTCTTATTAATCATTGATATGCTCTGAGTGTAACATGCAATATTTACTGCTTCTGCCCAAAACCTTTGAGAAATACCAGAATCAGAAAGCATTATTCTAGCAGCTTCTTTAAGGGTCCGATTTCTTCTCTCAGCTACACCATTTTGCTGAGGGGTTCTGGCTACTGAGAGCTCATGCTTGATCTTAGTATTCTCTAAAAACTTTGAAAGAGTTTGATTGATGAATTCAGTCCCTCTATCAGATTTTATTCGATTAATCCCAACTGATTTTTCATTTAATAATCTTGTAATTAGTTTAATCTGTTGTGCAATAGTTTGGTCTTTGGATTTGAGATATATGACCCAAGTAAATATTGAAAAATCATCCACAATTACTAAGGTGTATTTCATTCCCCCTAAACTTATGACTGATATTGGACCAAAATATCTATATGTAATAGTTCTAAGCATCCGGAGGATGATTTACAACCCTTGTTTTTCAATGAAGATCTTACATGCTTACCAAACTGACATGCTGAACAAATTTTGTCTTTGGAAAAATCTATTTTGGGCAAACCAGTTACAAGATCATAATTACTCAGATAAGCAATAGATTTAAAGTTTAGATGGTTCAATCTCTTATGACACAACTAGTTTTTAGAAGATTTGGAAGCAATGAAACAAACTGGTGCATAAGGTTGATCATTTCAATTGACTTTGTAAGTGTTTCCACAATGATTTCCAGTTAGGATGAACTCATCAGTTGAGTTCTTGACTGAACAAGAATGTTTGTCAAATTGAACTGAGAATCCATTGTCGCATAACTGACTAATGCTAATCAAGTTATACTTTATATTCTCAACTAGTAAAATATCCTTGACAGTAAAGTTATCAAGGATAATCTTACCCTTACCCACAATTTTACCTTTGGAGTTGTCTCCAAAACTGATGTTTGGTCCTTTGTATTTGACCAGTTGGGATAGTAGACTTGCATCCCCTGTCATATTCCTTGAGCATCCACTGTTTAGATACCAGGTGGATTCCTTGTTTGTACCTGTTACCTGCAATCACACATAGTATGTGATCTTGGTACCCATATTTATTTGGGTCTTTAACTGATTAGTGCTTTAGGAACCAAGAATTAAATCAGTCTAACTGACTTTCCAGTTGCTGTGTTCCAGATGGTCTTTCTCGATTTTTGGGCAATAAGTGTGTGGTGTGAAGAAGAAAAGTATGATTTGTCTTCTTTTTCAACTGGCTGTTATTTTGATACCGTATCTCCACCGGCTTACAGTTGTAGTAATTGTAATAGCCCTTCCTTGAGTACTGATTTTTATAAGTGAATCATTTAGGTGACCATTTTCTTGAATCAGTTGAACTCTCATAGTTATATCCAATTCCATAATGTTTGGCTTTGTTCTTACTTTCAATCGATAGAACAGCTGGTTTACTTGCTTCTGAGAATTCATTATCATAGTTTATTTTACAAAGGTAATGTACTTTCCTTTGTTTTCATACAACTTTGGTTGTGTATCACTCGCAGAATTTTCAATATGACTGTTGAAACCTAAACCATTTTTATCATCAACTGATATTTGTGCATTCTGCATTTCAGTTAATGTAACTGAAGACTTGTTCCAAGCTTGAATCAGTTCAGTGTGTTTTGAAATTTTAGTTTTTAACTGATATATCAATGCTTGGTTCTCAACCATTTCAGCTTTTTGCTTTGCAATCTCCTTTTTTAGACTCAACACTTCAACTGATTCATCAGTTTCAGTTTTGTTGTCATTGGGATCATTTTGCTCAGTTCTAATTTTTTCAAATGATTGAGCAAGTTTGTGATACTCATTTACCATGTTGTATAATGTGGTAATGAGTTCCTCACAAGTGAAATCAGTAGAGCTAAAGTCAAATACATGTTCACTTGATGACTTTAGTTCAGCATCATCTGCCATTAAGCATTTGACTTCTTCATCATCACTTGAACTGCTTGTGCTTTAAGGTTCTGACTCCTCACTGTCAGTTTCCGCCCAATTAGATTTGCTCTCCTCGGTTAGAAGCACCTCATGTTTCTTTTTGAATGACTTCTTGTCATCCTTGGTTCTTCTTTTATGCTCATATGGATTCTTCCCTCTTTCCGCAGAGCCTCGAATATCCTTCTTTGGTTTTGGATTGTCATCAATGTAGGGACCAGTTTTTCCACAGTTGTAGCAAGTATAAGGTTCTTCTTTGGAGTAGTTTTTCTGATATTGTTTCTTGAAGTTTCCTTGATTTCTTCTCATAAATTTACCAAAATTTCTGACAAACAATGACATCGCGTCATTGCTTAGCTGATCAGAAGACTTGTCAACTGAACCAGTTGATTCCAATTTGACAGCAGTTAAAGTAGTTGTGGTCGCTGGTGTGGAAGGTTCCCCTTCTCTGGTTTGTAGTTCAAACTCGTAGGACTTCATATAAGCAAATAAGTCATGAAGTATTTCGACCTTATTCGGGTCTTTGAATCCCTCATTGCCATGGTCTTGACATCCCATTCTTTGGGAATCAATAAATTTTCATTGTTTATTTACAGTCAAATTTGAGGAATGTGAGTCCTTGGAGATATCCGTGCTAATACTAAATATAAGCTGCTTCATTGGTGTGCTGATGAATTAGTTGTTTCAGAAGGCAGAATAGCATCTACAGTTCCAAACACAAAAGTGCATCACGTTGTTCTTGGTAGATCTTGTTGGAAATTTTGGGTTGATAAGGTTTTGGTGGAGAAGGTGGACCTAATTCGACCAAATGATGAAATGCAGTTTCTTGAGGACGCGATAGGAAGCACAATAGCATGGTTATCTAAATTTATAGTATTGTGTAATTGATAAATATTCTAATGATTTGCGTGTATTGAAAGTTTAATCATTGTTATATATGTACCAGCTAGTTGTTACAGATTCCGTATCTTGCTTTGGATTTTCAGACTTTATGTTTTGATATATTGAAAAACAATGACTTTTATCAATTTTGCATTAATTAAACTTAAAGTTGCACTAAATGTTTTGTAAAATTTTGCTTTTTTCGTTTGTTTTTGCCCATTCGATTGATTTTGTTAACGAATTTGATTTTATCGGCTTGCAAACGAATAATGCAGAATTTGTTTGCATGTTGCAGATATGAATATTAACGGCGTGGATTGCACGCTGCAGATAATATTATCCGCAACGTACATGCTCGCGCTATCGATAATAGTACCCGCGGCGTGCCTTTGCCCGCCGTGGATGACAATTTTAATGGCGTGCGCATGTACGCCGTGGATGACAGTATCTGCGGTGCGCTTGTGCATGCCATGGATAATATTATTAACGGCATGCGCGGATAACATTATCCGTGGTGCATGTGCGCACGATCCGAATAATCTTGAACTTTCAACAACTTGCAGTTGTGCAGTGTGCAATGTGCGCCGCGGAAAAGGAATTTGCGCGCGGCGAAATGTCATTTTTGTTGTAGTGTTTAGTGATACCTTCTGGAAACAAAAGAAGGGGAGACGTAGAAGATTTTATCTTCGAACTTCAAGAAACAATTAATGTTATATTGCCTACTGTTTTACTTATTTCACTCTCATATCATAAGAACGTTTCCGCACTTATTATTGTGATCTGCTGAGTATATATTGGAACAAGATAAGCTATAATATCTAACAGGATTCTAGCACCCTTTGCAAAAACGTCCAACAAAGGAACGAGTTTATTCAACCCCCCTCTAAACTCGATATCGATCCCCAAAAATCTTGATATTTAGTCTCTATATATAGAGCTAAATCACCATCTTCTTTGGCAATATTGACATATGATGTCTGAGAAAAATCTGTATATTCTTCTGTTTTTGTTTCAAGAATTCTTGAAAATCATTATATAATGTATCATTTTGATCAATAATGTTACTAATTGATGAGCTAGCTAAATTTTGGGTTATAAGTATCTATTTCCCATGTTGAACAATAATATTAAGGAGTTTTTCCCTACCACCTCTTCCTCTATAAGGGGAATCATCTCTACCTCTTTGGTACTTACCTGAAATCGTGATAAGTATTTTCGGGTTAAGAAATCAGGTAGATGATTATCTTCTACTTTTTTTATAAATTATTTCAAAATCAAAAGGAGCTAAATGAGCTTACCATCTTGTAAATATTTGTTTAGAAACATCATGTTTAGAATCTTTCATAAACATAAATTTTGCAGATTTGCAATCAGTTTTTATAATAAACATTTGATTATATAAATCATCTTGAAATTTTAAAATACATCTAACAATAACTAAGATTTCTTTTGCTAATATATAATAATTTTTCAGGGCATTATTCTATTTCCCAGAATAAAAACGAATAAGATATTCTTTCTTTGTTTTGGAATCTAATTTTTTAAAAATTCTTCCAAAACCTATATCAAAAGCATCAATTTCTACAATTGTATCACACTGGGGATTGCAAGCATAAAACAAAAAAAAAAATTAACTTTCTCTTCAATATTTTTAACAGCTTCGGTATTTTTATTTGACCAAAGTAAATGATTTCTCTTTAATACATCATATAAGATAGCAGAGTCCTCAGTAAAATTTTTAATATAAGGAGAAATATAATTTAAGCTTCCTAAAAATCTTTGTAACTGAGTTTATCAGTTATAATATTAGGAATTTTTGAACCAAATTCAATACTTCTTTGAATAGAAATTATTTTTCCCTTTTCAATCAAATGATCAAGAAATCTAATAGTAATTTGAAATAAAGTCATTTTATATTTGATATGACAAGACCATTTTGACTAACAATTTTTTTAAACATATCTAAATGTTTAAAATGTGTTTCAATATCATTTGAAAAATACTAAAATATCATCAATATAAACGATGATAAAATTACTATAAGAGTAAAAAATATCATACATAATTTGTTTAAATTCGGAAGGAACATTTTTTAAACCAAAAAACATAAATGTCCATTCATAATATCCTATTGGTACATTAAAAGCAGTTTTATATCTATCACATTCTTTTATTTGAATCTGCCCAAATCCTGATTTTAAATCAAATTTTGAAAAATATAATTGCATGGACAAGTCTATCTAATAAATCTTTTTTATTAGGAATACGATGTCTAAAATAATTTAAACCTTATTAAAAGGTTTTGATAGGATCGATTAACGTATCAAGAGTGTTTAAAAGGGGGGTTGAATAAACACTCACAATTAAAACTGATCTTTTAGAATTTTGAGTTCAGTTTGGTGACAAACTGATTCTCGGAATCTTGTTGGTCAATGACAATCAGTTTAACTAAAGTAGTTGCGGAAAGTAACTGACTGAAAGATAGAATACAAAACTGAAATAAAATACACAAGGATTGTTTCTGGATGTTCGGAGATTTCAATTACTCCTACGTCACCCCTTCTATCTCAAGGATAGGATTTCCACTAAAAGACTTTGATCGAATACAAGATTTGTACTGACCCACTTCAGTTTAGACTTATCACTGCCAAAAGCTGAAACTCTTAGTATTACAAAATGTTCTCGGTGCGTAACTGATCTTAGCACTATCGAATTTAACGATTATTACAAAGTGCTAGTGAGCTCAAATTGTATCCTTGACTGCTGCGAATAAACAAAGTAAGAGTGAGCTAAGATTTTGGCAGAATAACATCAAGCTTTGAATGGAGTAATCTTCTTATTATTCAGCTGTTCTTCTGTCATATTTATAAGCTTCCCTTCCCACGGTAACTTGAGATATATTTGAATATTTGTATCCGTTGATTGCCACTTCATTATTCATTGGTCATTGTTTGCTTCATTTATTGTAATGGGGCATCTTTATTGCTTTGGCCGAAATGCGTTGTTCTAAGCTGTATTGATTAAGGTGCTGCGTTTCATATTCAGTTGCAGCCTTCTACGTCTCTTTGTCGGTTGAATGTTCTTTCCCGAGACATGTTTAGTTGAAGGATGCTTAGCTTAAAAGCATACGGATGAATGTATCAACTAATCGGTTTCCAACTGATCAGTTTTATTTATTAGATCGGCTGATTTCAGTTGTTAAGTCCAGTTGCTAAATATAGTTTCGCGTATCAGTTGGTTGATCAGTTTGTCAAACTCCAGAATTTAGAGTTTGGTTTTCAACAATTACCCTCTTTATAGTGTTTGACAAAACTCAGCAAATGGATAAAATAAGATCTGAATTTCTTGAACTGATAGAGGTCTTGATTCCATAACGGCTGAATCTAATAATCTGATTAACTGCTTTTTAACAAGATGGTTTCTTTTGATGTTTCTCAAGATGCTCTTTGATTTCTTCCACATTTTTGTCAAACAAATCCAACTTCACAGATAATCTTCGAACGTCAGTGGAAAGAATTTTGACATCTGAGGAGATACTTGAGACAGCAGATTGTAAAAATGTCTGCAGCAATTCCATTTTATCAGAAACAGAAGTTTCCAATCGCTCAACTCGTTGACTGTCTATATCCTGAGTTGTATAGAGACTTTGAGCTAGACCTCTGTTATACTTCATCTCAAGCATAGTTCAGGTAAGAGACTCCATGGTTGCTTGAATGGCTTTCAGTTTTGCTGAATCAAATTCAATTGAAGAATCCAATTTGACAGTATGAGACAATTGTGTGGATTGAATTTTCTTGACTTCAGTAATCATCTGCTGCATATTGTGCTACATATTCTGGATTTCTTCAAGGACAATATCCATTTATGTGGATTGAAGAGGAGGAGACTGAGCAGATGTTCCCTGTGTTTGATCTTTAGAGGCTTGATCAGAAATTACTGGAATCTTGTTCTGGACTTCAGTTTCAGCAGTTGTAAGATCAGGGACTTCTGATTCAATGATTCTTCTGCAGTCTGAGTTGTAACTACAAAAATTTGTGCCTCTTGTTGTTCTTGCACCAAATCTGGGGCTTGCTCTTCAGTTGGAAAATTTTCAATGATTAATTGAGTTTCCTCCGATTCAGTTAATTCTTTTTCTGATGTTTGGATGGGCACTTCAGTTTGTTCTTCAGTCTCAGCAGATATTTCTTGCTGAATTAATTCTTCAGCAACAAGAGACTCAACTGGTTCTTCAGATGCATCCAGAACAAGAGGTTCAGATGATATCTGAACCTCTTGTTCTGGATGCTCAGTTGAAGGAGCAACTGATTCAGGATTTATTGCTTCTAGCTGAGCTTCCAGGGCTACTGTCTGAATGATTTCATCAATATTGGCAAAATTTAATTTAGCCTCGGAATACATGTGTTTATCAGCAGATGATTGTGGCATATCCTGAACAGGTTCTTCAGCAACCGGTTGTGGAGGTGGCTCTTTCTGCTGGGAGGAGAATTTATTTTCTTCTGTTTCTGAATAGGAGGAATTTTTAGGAAGAACCAATTCCTGATCCTTTTCCCAAAATCTGATTTGCCTTTGTAGGCCACTAAGATCTGAGTCCAGTTGGGTGAACACAGCTCTATCATGATATGCAGTTGGACATATGGGATTGTAGTTGAATTTCAGCTTTTCAACAATTCTAGTTAGCTTTTTGGCTCGAATTTGATCAAGGAAATATTTTTGCCTCTCCAATGCCTGGGCAATAGTAGCAGCTTTGACTATTTTCAACACAATCGCTTCAAGTTTAATAAACTTTTTCAGTTGGGATTTGTGCTTCAGCTCTTTGGCAAAACTCTCAGTCCTAAAACTCTTCCAACTATCAAAAGATTTTAGTTTCGATGTGTCAAATGCATTGACCTGTTCCCAAACCAGGTCAATGTGAGTTTTGATGGCATTAGATGGCCTTGGCTCTTCAACTAGCATGCCATTTCCTTTTTCAGTAGTGAGAATGTGAGGAATATCCAAACCAGAGTGAGTGGTGACCTCTGGTTCCCTCAATATAATGCCTTTTGATTTGGCCGGAGGCAAAATGGTAGGGCGATTTACATGAGTCAAGGGAGCTCTTACTTTAGCGGGTGCCTTTTCTTCAGTAACTGAATCATCAGGTGGAACAACCTGCAAAGGGATAGCCTGAATAGGCTGTTGGGCAGTTGATTGAGTCAATTTCTAAGTTGGAATGAATTCCACCGCTGTTATTGGTTTAGTTCTTTGCGTCCTCGGTCTCTTGACAAGCTTAAGAGAATGAGTTTTCTCCGAATCTGATTCACTGATAATTAGTTTTCGTTTCGCAGTCTTCAGTTGGGCCAAAGTTTTGGCCTTCTTGACTGGTGTTGGAGCAGGTGGTTGCGTCCCAACCTCCTGTTTGGTTTTTGGCGGCAAGATGTTCTTGGCAGTGAATACCTTGAACTTTGATGATTTTCCAGCATTGTCAGCTACCAATCCCTTTAGTTTCAGAAGATAACTGATTGGAATAGCAAAGCCTCTTGATTTTTTGGTAGATTGAAGCATATTCTTCAGAATATTGAAAATAATATATCTCCAGTTAGCTCTCTTCTCTCCCATGATGATGGTCATCACTTGGAATTTTTCAAGAGTAAGGGCAGCATAAGAGCCGGCCTTAGCCAATATGACCTTCGCCACAATGTCGGCTAATAATTGAATTTCTGATTTCAGCTCTTTCTTTGGATCGGAAACTTTGATTTTCCGCCTATCAGCAGACATAGAAGATTGCATTTCCTCAATGTCAAATGTTTTGACTTCAGAGAAGCTGACGTACCCATCAGTTGGCAAAGAGAAAATTTCTCTGAAGGTCTCTTCAGATAGATACAATAGCTGATCATTGACAGTTACAGAGATACTTCCATAAGTAGTGACAAACCCCTTCAAATAGAATTCATTTACTTCCTTGGGGTATATCTCCTGCGAAGATTGTCCCAAAAACATCCTGAGACCAGCAGATTCAATCTTCAGAAAGACGTTCTTAACTTCAGCTTCTTGAACTGATAAAACTGAGTCAAAATCAATGGCTATAGCATTCAACACATGAGCTGGGATTTGATTCGCCATTTCGAAAGATAAAATGATCTGAAATTATTAAAAGATAAGTTCTGGAATTAGTATGCTCTTAGGAACTGATTGTATTCGTAAGAAGGAAAACTGAATTGAAGCGGGCATAGTACATTTGTACGTGACTGCTCAAATTCAGGACACGTGTCAGTCCATGAAAAAATATGAATAAAAATATGTGTACGTGTGCTGTAAGCGTGTGTGCAAAAAGTGAGCGGTTTAAAATAGGCCACGTTATGAAATTGCAGTCACGTTAGTTGATTTGGAATATAATAAGTTTTTTTAATTTGTTAACTTATGTGAGAAGATTTGTAAAATATCTAGCTGAACAATCAGTTGGGAAACTGATTCGTTTCAGTTGAGAATTCACAAACAATTGTTCTCTCAGTTAACCTCTTCAAAACTGATATTCCCCCTTAATCGTTGCATAGAATAATTGAAGTGTCGATTTAAAACAAATTTAAAGGTTAGAAAGATTATTGTTTGCTAAAACGTTCACGGCCCTTCAGCTTCCATGATTTTCGGCTATAAATAGAAGTAACACGGTTAGTTTCAGTCATATTAGTGAAAATATTCAAGACAAAAAGAATGGCAGATACGAGTAGCTCGAGTGCTCGCCTTTTGCTCTGGAGACTAGGAAGGCTGTTATAGAAGATGAAGTCTTCTATAAGAGTCTTCACTACTGGGAAAAGTTACAGAAGCTTGAGTTCCTGTATAATACTGGAGAGTCTACCACTCCCGAACTGGTGGCAGAGTTGAAAAAAGTGCGGGAGCACTTGAACAAAGCTGTGTGGGTCGACATATTTAAGAATGGTCATATCTATCAGCTAATGCTTCGAAAGGAACTGAAAATCCTTAAGCGCATAGTTGTTTCTCAGAGCTTTGTCAAGACATCTACCGCACCTTTATCCACTTGGTTGAAAATGTGGATAATTGTTGTAGAGGAAAAATATGATGATGTAATCCATGCAAACGTTTATGATTGAATGAAGTATTTATATGAGCTTAACTTTGTTCATCTCTTTCCTGCAAATGATAAATTTCATCAGCTGTTATATATGAATTGCGAACTTAAACAGATGAACTGATGAAAGACTAACTTATATAAGTTGACTATGAACTGAAATCAGTTAAGCATTAAGTAATAAATGACAAACTGATATAAGTTGATAATGAACAACTGATAAATAAGAAGCCTGGGTAAATGAGAAAAACGCTTCGGTTGACTTGAGACTCTTTAGTTTCTTCAACATTTAATGTCATCTGTCTATAAATAAGACGATAGAGATAAAATGTGAGACAATAACAGTTCAATATGTCGGATTCAAGTAATTCTGATGCATGCAACAATACGCATATTCAAGTTACTGAACAATTAAGTCCTTATTTAGAAGAGTTGAAGAAAACGATGGAGGAATATGTCTTGACGAAAGTGATGTCAACATGGTTCAAAATTCATGATTTGCAGAGGATAAGTAGTAGTGGTGCTGCTCCTTCTCGTGCTCAAGCAGCAACATCAAGAGAATACATTAATCGTTTTGAAGTCAGGAATGTTACAGACCTGGTTGATGACAATGTTCTGTTACATGCAATGCTATGGGAGGAATGGCATGTGATTGAGAAGATTTCTACAACTGAATCATTTTCTGGAATCCGAATTTATGAGTTGAATAATTTGATTACAGAATGGCATGATTCAGTTTGTTCTAAGTTATCTTCTGTAAGATGGAATCGATTTTATTCTTAATTAAGTATCATTTCAAATTTGTTGTTGTGTTCTTATATTCTGCAAATAATTATATTAGTAAAACAACATCAATAATAATTTTAAGACAAGTCAATTAATCCAAGAATATTGCGAAAGTAAGAAAACTTGGTCTCGGGTAATGGTTTGGTGAAGATGTCAGCTGCTTGTTGCTCAGTTGAAATATACTCCAGTCTAATGTCCTTCTTCAAAGCATGATCTCTAATGAACTGGTGCCTGACATCTATATGCTTGGTCCTTGAGTGAAGAACTGGATTATAGGTGATGGCAATTGTGCTCGTATTGTCAAAAAATATGGGCGATTCATTTGTAATTACTCCATAATCTCTCAGTTGTTGCTGGATCTTGATCAGTTGTGCACAACAACTACCAGCAGCAAGGTATTCTGCTTCAGTTGTTGAGGTAGCTATGGATGTCTGCTTTTTGCTGAACCAAGAAATCAGTCTGTCTTCAAGAAACTGACAAGATCCACTTGTACTTTTACGATCAAGCTTACATCCTGCATAATCTACATCTGAATATCCAACTACATTGAAAGTAGAGTTTTTAGAATACCATAACCCAACATTTTGTGTACCCTTAAGATATTTCAAAATTCTTTTACCGGCTGAGAAATGTGATTGCTTAAGATTTGCTTGAAATCTAGCACACATACAGACAGCAAATACAATATCAGGACAACTGGCAGTTAAGTACAACAATGAACCTATTAAACCTCGATATAATGTCGCCTCAACTGATATTCCCCCTTGATCAGTGTCCAATTTTACTGATGAGCTCATGAGAGTATTTGCAGCTGAACATGATTCCATGCCAAATTTCTTCAGCAGTTCCTTTGTATATTTAGTTTGACTGATGAATATACCTGTCTCCAGTAGCTTCACTTGCAGTCCAAGAAAGAATGTCAGTTCACCTATAATGCTCATTTCAAACTTATCCTGCATTAGCTTAGCAAAATTTTCGCATAATTTAGGATTAGTTGACCCAAATATGATATCATCAACATAAATTTAAACTAATAAAATGTGATCATTCTTAGCAAATTTGAACAAGGTCTTATCAACTGATCCAACAGAAAAATCATGATCAGTTAGAAATTTTGAAAGATTTTCATACCAAGCTCTGGGAGCTTGTTTAAAACCATATAAGGCTTTGTTCAAATGATATACATGATCAGGAAAGTTGTGATTTACAAAACCTGGGGGTTGTTCAACATATACTTCCTCTTGTAGTTGACCGTTCAGGAATGCACTCTTTACATCCATCTGATAGACCTTGAAGTTCTTGTGTGATGCATAAGCAAGAAAAATTCTGATTGCTTCCAGTCTTGCAACTGGAGCATACGTCTCATCATAGTCAATTCCTTCTTCTTGCCTATATCCTTGTGCCACTAATCATGCTTTGTTTCGTCCAACTGAACCATCCTCGTTCAGTTTATTTCTGTTTACCCATTTTGTACCTATAATAGTTTTTGCAATTGGTCTTGGAACTAAGTTCCAGACATTGTTATAAGTGAACTGATTTAGCTCTTCTTGCATTGCATTTACCCAGTTAGGATCAGCAAGAGCTTCATCAGTTTTCTTCGGTTCTAGTTGTGAAACAAAAGCTGAATAGATAAATAAATTTAGTATTTGATTGCGTGTTCTTACTGGATCAGATGGATTTCCTATTACCAATTCAGGTGGATGTGATTTTCTCCATCTGTACTCAGTATTTGTTGTATCAGCAATTTCTTCAGTTGGTAACTGAACACAGTTTTCAGTCTCAGTTGGTGCTTCGTCAACTGGTATTTGAATGTTATCATTATGCTCTATCAACTGATCATCAGCAACGATTTCATGCACATCTGATTGGTCCAGTACTTCTGTTCAGGTGTTTGAAGTATGTTTTGATTGCCATGACTTTCATTTTTGTCATCATCTTCCAGATGAGTTTCATTTTTGTCATCATCTTCCAAACTCATATCTGTAAATCGATCAACTAGCTCAACTTGATCAGTTGGTTTATCAGTTAGTTCAGTTTCATCGAAATCAACATGAGCAGATTCTTCAACATTTAGGGTTTTCTAGTTGAAGACTCTATAAGCTATGCTAACTGATGAGTGTCCAAGAAATATTCCTTCTGCAGATTTAGCATCAAACGCCTTTAAATAATTTTTACCATTATCAAGAATAAAACATCTGCAGCCGAATATTTTGAAATAAGTAATTATACTTTTTCTTCCATGCCAGATCTCATATGGTGTTTTCATATGATTCTTATTAATCATTGATCTGTTCTGAGTGTAACACGCAGTGTTTACTGCCTCTGCCCAAAATCTTTGAGAAATACCAGAATCAGCAAGCATTATTCTAGCAGCTTCTTTAAGAGTCCGATTTCTTCTCTCAGCTACACCATTTTGCTGAGGAGTTCTGGATGCTGAGAGCTTATGCTTAATTCCAGCATTTTCGAGGAAATTTGAAAGGGTTTGATTATTGAATTCAGTTCCTCGATCAGATCTGATTCGATCAATTCCAACTGATTTTTCATTTAAAAGTCTTTCGAAGAGCTTTATTAGTTGCGAAGCAGTACGGTCTTTAGATTTGAGAAAAATAACCCAAGTAAATCTTGAAAAATCATCAATGACTACCAAGGTGTATTTCATTCCTCCTAAGCTCATGACTAGTATAGGACCAAAGAGATCCATGTGCAACAGTTCTAAGCATCGGGATGAAGATTTACAGCCCTTGTTTTTAAATGAGGATCGTACTTGTTTACCACACAGACATGCTGAGCAAAGTTTTTCTTTTGAAAAGTCTATTTTGGGCAAACCAGTTACAAGTTCATGTTTACTCAGATAGGAAATGGATTTAAAGTTTAAATGATTTAGTCTCTTATGCCACAACCAGTTTTTAGATGATTTGGAAGCAATAAAACAAACTGGTGCATAAGTTCGATCATTCCAACTGACTTTATATGTGTTTCCACAACGTTTGCCAGTTAGTATGATTTCATCAGTTGAAATTTTGACTGAACATGAGTTTTTGTCAAATTGTACTAAGAATCCACCGTCGCATAACTGAATGATGCTAATCAAGTTATACTTCAAGATTTCTACTAATAGAACATCTTTAAAAGTAAAGTTACCATGGATAAGCTTACCCTTACCCACAGTTCTACCTTTGGAATTGTCCCCGAAATTGATGTTTGGACCACTGTATTTGATCAGTTGAGATAACGCACTTGCATCTCCTGTCATATGTCGCGAACATCCACTGTCCAAATACCATGTTGAGTTCTTATTTCTACCTGTTACCTGCAATCACATACGTAATATAACTTGGTACCCATATCTATTTGGGTCCTGAGCTGATTAGTCCCTTAGGAACCCACACTTGGATTAGTCTAACAGACATTCCAGTAGTTGTATTCCAAATGGTTTTTCTCGGCTTTTGTGTGCTTGGTGTGTAGTGTACAGATGATACAATATTTGTTTTAGCTTTATTCAACTGATTGTTCAGTGTATATCTCTTCTGAACTGGCTTGTAGTTATAGTAATTGAAATAACTATTCAAATAGTTCTTGTGAAACCTCTTTGATGACTGACTTTGTGAATCAGTTGAGAATTTTGACTATAACCAATCCCATATCAATCAGTTTACTGGGATCAATTTGTTCTTGTACCACTGCTATTTTGACAAAGTGAATGTATTTCCCTTTGTCTATTTTTATCTTTGATTGAGTATCATTTGGATACATTTATCCTTGAGCATTGAACCCTAAACCAGATTTATCAGAAACTGATTTTTGTGAATTCTGCATCTCATTCAGTGCAGTAGATGACTTGTTCCAAGACTGAATGAGCTCAGTCTGTTTTGAGTTTTCAAGAATCAATTTCTGGATTAATGACTGGTTTTTGTCTCTCTCTGCTTTAAACTCAGCAATTTCCCTTTTTAGACTCCACCCATCCACTGATTCATCAGTTTTGGTTTTATTGTCTGTGGGATCAGTTTTCTTTGCTTTGATTTTTTCAAATGTTGATGCAAGCTTTTGATACTCATTTACCATGTCATGTAGTGTTAGAATGAGTTCTTCTCGTGTGAAATCAGTTGAGCTGAAATCAAATACCTGTTGGCTAGATGATTCTTCTTGTGCATCATTAGCCATCAAGCACTTGACTTCCTCATCATCACTAGAGCTGCATGAGCATTCTGGTTCTGACTCCTCACTGTCAGTTTCTACTCATTTAGATTTGGTTTCTTCAGCTAAGAGTACCTCATGTTTCTTTTTGAAGGACTTCTTATCTTCCTTGGGTTTTCTTTTGTGCTCATATGATTTATATCTTCTATCAGTTGAGCCTTGACTGTCGTTCTTGGGTTTAGGACAATCAGCAATAAAGTGACCTGATATGCCACAGTTGTAGCAGACATTTGATTCATCTTTGGAGTTGTTCCTTTGGTATGGCTTCTGGAAGTTTCTTTGATTCTTTCTTATGAACCTTCCAAATTTTTTGATGAACAATGACATAGCATCACTTCTCAACTGATCAGCAGATTTCTCTACTGAACTGATTGGTTCTGTTCTGACAGCAGCTAGAGCAGTTGTGGCTGCAAGGGTAGATGGTTCTCCTTCTCTGGTCTGCAGCTCAAATTCATAAGCCTTTAAATCAGCAAAGAGATCATGAAGTTCAATCTGGTTCAGATCTTTGGACTCCCTCATTGCCATGGTCTTGATATCACATTCTTTGGGAAGACCTCTCATTACCTTCAGTGCAATCTCTTTGTTTGTATACACTTTTCCATGTGCATTTAACTCATTGATGATACTGCTTACTCTTTCATCATACTCGTGCATTGATTCTCCTGCTTTCATTTTGGTGTTATCAAACTTTTGAACAGCAACAGAAAGTATATTTTCTTTGGTTTGATCATTTCCTTCACACAGCTGGATCAGCTTTTCCCAAATTTCTTTGGCTGACTTATACATATTTATTTTGCTGAAGGTTACTTTGTCCAGCGTTTTGTACAGAATGTCTTTAGCCACATTATCAAGATTTGCTTTTCTTTTATCTTCAGTTGTCCATTCATCTCTGGGCTTTCCTATTCTTTGTGGTGCCCCTTCTATTATGGCAACTGCTGTATTTGTTTTTAGAATCTCCATGGGTCCATCAATTATGACATACCACATGTCATCATCTTGTGCAGCTAAATGAGCCTGCATTCTGATTTTCCAATCATCAAATTCTTCTCTGGAGAACATAGGAATTTTGTTAAATGAAGTCATGCTAGCATGTTTATAGATCAAAAGTATTCAAGAACAAGATTCAACCGCTCTGATACCACTTGATAGGATCGATTAACGTATCAAGAGTGTTTAGAAGGAGGGGTTGAATAAACACTCACAATTAAAACTGATCTTTTCGAATTTTGAGTTCAGTTTGGTGACAAACTGATTCTCGGAATCTTGTTGGTCAATGACAATCAGTTAAACTAAAGTAGTTGCGGAAAGTAACTGACTGAAAGATAGAATACAAAACTGAAATAAAATAAACAAGGATTGTTTCTGAATGTTCGAAGATTTCAATTACTCCTATGTCACCCTTTCTATCTCAAGGATAGGATTTCCACTAAAAGACATTGATCGAATACAAGATTTGTACTGACCCACTTCAGTTTGGACTTATCACTGCCAAAAGCTGAAACTCTTAGTATTACAAAATGTTCTCAGTGCGTAACTGATCTTAGCACTATCGAATTTAACGATTATTACACAGTGCTAGTGAGCTCAAATTGTATCCTTGACTGCAGCGAATAAACCAAGTAAGAGTGAGCTAAGATTTTGGCAGAATAACATCAAGCTTTGAATGGAGTGATCTTCTTATTATTCAGCTCTTCTTCTGTCATATTTATAAGCTTCCCTTCCAACGGTAACATGAGATATATTTGAATCTTTGTATCCGTTGATTGCCACTTCATTATTCATTGGTCATTGTTTTCTTCATTTATTGTAATGTGGCGTCTTAATTGCTTTAGCCGAAATGCGTTGTTCTAAGCTGTATTGATTAAGGTGCGGCGTTTCGTATTCAGTTGCAGTCTTTTACGTATCTTTTTCGGTTGAATGTTCTTTCCCAAGACATGTTTAGTTGAAGGATGCTTAGCTTAAAAGCATACGGCTGAATGTATCAACTGATCGGTTTCCAACAGATTAGTTTTATTTATTAGATCAGCTGATTTCAGTTGTTAAGTCCAGTTGCTGAATATGGTTTCGTGTATCAGTTGGTTGATCAGTTTGTCAAACTCCAGAATTTAGAGTTTGGTTTTCAACAGGTTTATAATTTATAACTAATCTGGGAACACCTCTTTCTTGTTCAGAATGTTTATTAACATAGAAAGCAGTGCATGACCAAGGAGATTGAGAAGATATTATTAAACATTTTTTCTAATAGAGAATGAATTTTATTCTTCCATAATTCTAAATATTTAGAATTCATTCAACAAGGACGATCCTTAGTAAGAATGATTCTTTCCTCAAAATTATCTTCATATGGAATTGGAAGATCATTATATATTTCTAGTGAGAATTTATTATAAATAAATATTTAAATTTTTCTTGTAATTTAGGATTTTGTAATTTATCATCAATATTAAATTGAAAGATTTAATTTAATTGTGGTGATGAGAATCAACACCAGTAGGGATAGCAATAACCAGAAGACAATATAAAAGTAGAAGCTATCGTATCGCTATAATAGAAGCAGTACCTTTGATAGTACTCAACGGCTTAGAAAAACAGAAGCAGAACTTAGCTTTGTAATAGATCAGTACTTAATGGCTTTTGCTTGATCGTTTCAATCTTAAATGTTACCGGTACTTTACCTAGTACTAGTATTAATTGCACCATTAATGTAGTACTAAGTCATTTAACACGTCTTACCATTTTTGGTATAAAGCAAAGACTGATTATTCTGAAACCTTTATGCAGGATCTTTTTTAGGAAATAAAGTTGTTTCTATCAGAAGCCACATGAGCCATTTTTTATTATAGACGTTGGATTCAAGTTTTCTATATATATGGATCAAACCCATTAGAGAAGAACGCTGATTATTTTTCAAGGAACATATTATCTACCCAACGTTATTTTGAGCAACCACGAACCGATCGTTATCTTCTAGCTCAACTTACAGAAAAGCAGTACACTCTTCATAATATACATCTGATCTTCTGAGATCACTTTGTACTGTTGTTTCTTCACCTCTTCAAGCTAAACACTTTACTATATCTTTGAGAAGAGTTTGTAATATGGAGAAGAGTCTTTTCCAGAACTTTGTTGTATTAATTTATATTGTGTTGAGATACTAAGAGTTTCAGTAGGCACAAGATAAGCCCGGATGAAGTGGGTGTGTACAAGTATGTACTGTAATATTCAAAGTCTTTTAGTGATACCTTCTGGAAGCAGAAGAAGGGGAGACATAGAAGATTTCATCTTCTAACTTCCATAAACAATCGTTGTCTACTGCCTACTGTTTACTATTTTCACCTTACTTCATCGGATCGTTTCCGTACTTATTATTGTGATCGGCTGGACTTACATTTGAACAAGATTAGGTACAATCTCTAACAGGATTCTAGCACCCTTTGCAAAAACTATCAGTAAAGGAAGAGTTTATTCACCCCCCTCTAAACTCTATATCGATCTCCAACAAGTGGTATCAGAGCAGATTTTTCTTGTTCTGAAAATTTACAACAGATATGGTACACTTCAGCAAAGTACCCATTTTTTCAAAGGAAGACTTCGACGACTGGAAGATTAGGATGCAAGCCCATCTTGTAGCTCAAGATGATGACATGTGGTATGTCATCACAGATGGTCCCCTGAAAATCTTAAAGCCTTATACAGCTGTTGCTGTTACTGATGGGGCGCCACAGATGGTTGAAAACCAAGGAGCGAATGGACTGGCGAAGATAAAAAGAAAGCCAATCTTGATAATGCTGCGAAAGACATTATTTACAAAACCCTCAACAAAAATACGTTCAGCAAGATCAAGATGTGTTCTACTGCAAAAGAGATTTGGGAAAAACTTATCCAAATCTTTGAAGGAAATGAGCAAGTGACGGAGAACAAATTGTCTGTAGCAATGAAAAAATTTGAAAATCTCAAAATGAAAGCTGGAGAAACTCTTAGTGAGTTTGATGAACGTTTCAACAGTTTAGTCAATGAGCTAGCAGCTCTGGGAAAAGAATATGACAATAGAGAAATAGCACTCAAAGTAATGAGAGCTCTACCCAGAGAATGAAATGTAAAAACTATGGCTATGAGAGCGTCTAAAGATCTGAACAAGTTAGAACTACATGACTTGTTCGCATACTTAAAAAACTATCAGTTTGAACTGGAAGTGAGAAGCGGAGAAGAGCCCTCATCAAATCTACCTACCAAGGCCCTTACTGCTACCACTACTGCTACTGCTGCTGCTGTAGTTGTTCCACAAGCATTACCTGCTACCACCATTGAGAGCACATCTAAAGGACTGCTGAACATATCAGCAATGATGCTATGTCTTTATTTGTGAAGAAATTCTCCAGATTCATGAAGAAGAATCACCGAGCTTATCAAAGCCCTAACCGGAACTTCAAGAAAGATTCACCACCCGGTGACATGGAGTGTTTTAACTGTGGAAAGATCGGTCACTTTATTGCTGATTGTCCAAAGCCAAAGAAAGATGATCAGAAGAAAAAGGAATACAAGAGGAATGACAAGAAGTCCAGAAGAGACCGCAAATCGATGATTGCTAAAGAAAGCAAATCAAAATGGGCGGATTCTAGTTCCGAGTCTTCTGACTCAGAAAGTCATTCCAGCAAAAGTGATGCAGAAGAGATCAAATTTCTCATGGCAGATACTGAACCAACCTCGACATCTGGAGTGGTACTTGACTTTGACTCTGACGAATTTACACGAACTGATTTGATTAAAGCACTGCATGACATGGTGGAGGAGTACTCGAGACTTTCTCGATCATTCGAGGAAGTTAAAATTGAAAATCGAGACTTAAAGGATCAAGTCAGTAAGTTCACTTGCTTGCAAGAGAACAGCTTCAATGATTTAAAAGTTGAGATGAGTAAGTTAAGAACTGAGAATGAAAGAATGAATGCAGACTACCAGACAATGAGGTCTGAAAACCAGAAGCTAGCTATTCTGGTAAATGCATGGAATAAGTCTTCTGTTTCTTTAGAGAAGATGCAAGAATTGCATAAGCAATCTATAGACATGAGTGTTCTCGGATTCAACAATAATGAAAGAACTTCCGAAACCAGTACTAAGCCAGAACTGGACACAAGCAAAGGGAAATAAATTCGTCTTGTTAAATCCAGTGTGGTATATGAAACGGAAGTACCAACTGTTAGAGTTGAAAGGACTGTAGATCAGATGAACAGAAGGAAGCATTATGGTCTGGTTTATGTTGAACCTAAGGGAAGATTTCACCAGAGTTCTGGATCCAGTAGAGGATTCAAATCAGGAGAACACCCCTCTATGAAGGTTAAAAACTACCAGTACTATAATTCTAGACCTATTCAGAAGAGGTACAGACCTGACAACAAATACAAAAGGGAAAAACAACATACTAGAATGCATTATGTTAGAAAAAACAGACCTTCTATTGCACACACTTCTGTGGATAACCGAAGTACAAAATCACCGAAAATTGTACAAATGTGGGTTCCCAAGGGACTGATAAGGATTGGACCCAAATATATTGGGTACCATTTACTAAAATTTGTGTTTGCAGGAACAGAAGAAGAAAACAAAGATAATCAGCTCCACATGGTATCTGGACAGTGGATGCTCAAGACACGTGACTGGACAGAAAAGTCTACTTTCAGAAGTAATGATTTGTACTGGACCACAGATAACTTTTGAGGACAACTCAAAAGGTAAAATGGTGGGTAAGGATAAGATTATCCATGGTAATATGTCTATAAATGATGTACTCTTGATTGAAAATCTTTGTTATAATTTGATCAGCATTAGTCAACTATGTGATAGCGGTTACTCTGTAGCTTTTCAAAAGCCCACATGCACAATTAAAGACGCTGTTGAGTCTACTGTATTAACTGGAAAGAGAGAAGGCAACACCTACAAAGTATCATGGAATACAGATCATGTTAGTGTTCCTACATGTTTAATGGCCTCTCTTAGTGATAAAAATTGGCTCTGGCACAAGAGATTGAATCATCTGAATTTCAAGTCAATAAATAATCTCAAAAAACTGAACATAGTTGATGGTTTGCCTAATTTTATTTTCGTTAAGAATCATGTATGTTCTGCATGTCAACTTGGGAAACAAGTCAGATCTAGCTTCAAGAATAAAGGAAGTAAATCAACTTCAAGGTGTTTGGAATTATTGCATATGGACTTATTTGGTCCAATCCCTATCATGAGCTTAGGGGGAATGAAATACGCTCTTTTTGTTATTGATGACTTTTCTAGATTTACTTGGGTAATATTTCTTGCTGGAAAAAATCAAATTAGTAGCCTCCTGATCAAGCTTCTGAAAAGGATTCAAAATGAAAAATCAGTTTCTATCATTAAAATCAGAAGTGATCGGGGTACTGAGTTTACTAACAAAATTCTTGAGTTATATTTAGATGAAAAGGGTAGTAATCATGAATATTCAGCTGCCAGAATGCGTCAATAAAACGGAGTAGCTGAGAAGAGAAACATAACTGTTAAAGAAGTTGCTAGAAAAATGCTAGCAGATGCAAACATCTCTCGGCGCTTCTGGGCAGAAGCAATCAACACAGCATGCTACAAACAGAATAGAACAATGATCAACAAAAGGCATAATCAGACTCCATATGAGATATGGAAAGGGAGTAAGCCTAAAGTATCTTAATTTCATGTATTTGGTTGCAGATGTTTTGTTCACAATAATGGTAAAAATTATTTGTCTGCATTTGATTCAAAATCAGATGCTGGACTCTTCCTTGGTTATTCAGCAGTGAGCAAAGCATTCAGAATTTTCAATAATAGAACTCTTAATGTTGAAAAATCTATTCATGTTGTCTTTGATGAAGACAACAGTGCTCCTGGAATTTCTAACGTGTCAAATTGAAGTAACAGGTTAAACAGAATTCATCTTGAACTGGATAGTGAAGATGATGCAGAACCTAGTGTTAAAAATGCTCAAAATCCAGAACCAGACATTCCTATAGTGGAAGCACCTACACAGGCACCAGATATACCAAAACCAGCAGCTAACATTCCAAGACCTGCTACTGGTTTAGATGAGCAAGATCTGAATCCATCCAATCAGGAAGAAATCCCTCTAAACCCTTTTATTTGGAGAAAATCTCATCCTCCATCTTTGGTTAATATTTAATTACTATACAACAATGATTTAATAGCGTAAACAACGAAAACGAGTTTAAAACATTCATTAGGGCCTACAAAAATTTTGACATGACCTCCCTGTAAGTAGAACATCCCAAAAATTTCAAAACACATCAACATCAATATACACTCGAAAATATCAAGTTCACAATCAACCAAACAAATATCTTACAGCCGCACTGGCCAGGACTAGACACAACATACCACAGATAAAATCTAAAACAACATAAAAAAAACACCATATAGCTACACAGGGCATCTCCCTAGAAAATGTATCAAACCAGCATAATATATATAAATATCTGGGAACCCTGACACCAACCGACTGACTATTGGGTACCACTCGCTGACGCTCCACCAGACGCGTCATATCCCCTGGAATGACCTGCTATGGCATCAAAAACAACCAAAACATAAAAAGAAAACATGGGTCGTACCCCAGTACGACAAACCAGTAAAATCACGACGTATATAAAAGACATGTAATAATACTAAATAAATGCAATGACATACGATGCATGAATGGTAACAATGGAATAACGGATACCAAATGGAGTCCAAACGAATAGCATCATCAACAGTAACAGTGGTCACCCGTGCCAGGAATGCAGCATCAAATCGCCGCTCATCCATGCACGTAGCATCGAGAATGCGAGTAGCTAAGTCTCTCGTCCCTAGCTGTCATCTTGGAATGTGGCTAATCCTAACCCACTCGTCCCTCTGATTACAAAATATATCTCAACATAATCAACATAACTCGCCGTCAAAGGAGACAAGGCTCAATATGTTATGCCAATACAATTAATGCATGCATGCAACTGAATAAACATTCAATGCACATAATAGTAAAAAACATTCACCGAATATTCTTACACGCTAATATAATCGTCATAATGATATAGGTTTGAGCGTACCTCAACTGCAACTTACAATAACACAGAATTTCTCAAGGACTATCGAATGAACTCGTGCAACGATATAACCTACAATATAAATTCGCTATACACTTTAATATAACGTATCCCAACTGACTAAAAAAATTTATATCGGAGCGGTTAAAATCAAATTCCGGACAGCCTATAAAACCCGAGCAAATTCTGGAATTTCAAACTTAATACCTCAAGAAACGAAGCTTAAACACACAATGGTGATCTTGTGAAGATGGCTCCCCGGAAAAATCGCCGGAAACACTATTCACGATTTGAAAAACGCGCTGGAAATTAGGGGAAAAGCTTAATACTTCACTTTTACAAAGTAATCCACCGAGAACAACCAATAATCGAAGCCAAAACCTTACCTAAAACCGAATCAAAGTGTTGGAACTTTTCAAGCCCGCAATCTTGATTTTGATGATAATAAAACTTGTTAATTGGGTTACTAATTATCTACCTTAGTTGTGCAACATCTAGGATCACCCACGAGATGTTTACTTCGCAAAACTGAAGACCCAACTGATCGCACAAAATGAATCAGTCTAACTGGCTACGTCATTTGAGCAGTACAGCTGATTGACCAGTTGATAGGTGATTCAGCAGGAAAACCTCAGAAGCCTGGCCAGCCGAAGGAGTGTTCAACGGATGAAGAAACCCAGCTGATCAGTCCAACTGAACGAAGGTGAAATCAGTTCCACTGACGAGGCAACTAATTTCACCAGTCCAACTGAAAGATCAGTTCAAACTGACCAGTTCGAAGCATCAGTTAGAATCTTTCAGTTATAGATGAAGATAAACTCTTTCAAGTGGATTCCAGCTGTGCGAGAACAAATCCATTATCCAATCAAAGGACAATAATGGACGTTGCATCAGAGCATTAAAGACAAAACACTTCAGAAGGACAGTCAAAAAGACGAGACACTAAGTCCAAGAAGTCGATTCAAATGCAACGGATACAATAAATAAGTCTCACTGTACGATCAGCTTCTTCTGTCTATATAAAGAGAAGATCGGTGAAGACTCAAACAATGAGGAGGGAAGCACATATACAATACTAGAGAGAAAAAGGCACGCTCAATTGAATTTCAGATTTTAGAAGCACTTAAGCCCAGAGGGAATTCTTCATAGTCGTATCAGCTTAGTTTAGAAGCCACTTTCCCTCAGTATGTGAGAACATTCTTGTTCAGTTCTCGCACACATACTTACTCTCAAAACGACCCAAAACAGTCTTGGACAAAGACGTTAAACTTGTGTATGTAGTCTTTCTCACATAGACATTAAAGAAGTGTTGACTCCTAGCTGAGTGGGCTTGTATAAGTAGTTGTATGAATTAAAGTCTTCTAGTGGATCATATCCGTGGAGATAGAAGGGTGACGTAGGAGAAGTTGAAGTCTCCGAACATCCATAAACATATCTAGTGTATATAACTGATTAACTATCGTTTTAAAATTGTTTTGATCAGTTAGAGTGTTCGTTTGTTCAGTTGTTACCATAACTGGAATACAAGAATGCAAAAACTAATATGTGTTATTTCTGTTAGTCAGTTTACACAAGTTAAAATATTTTCTAACATTCCAACCTTCTTTACGAAGGATTACTTCGAGTTTCTTCCGCTTGGTTTAAAACCAAACTCGATTTAATTAATCGGTGTTAATATTCTTAGAACATGAGCTATTGAAGCTCACTGAAGATTGTTATGTGTGAAATGCCTTCGAAGGCGCTAGCACACACGATCCATCACAATGCTTACATGTATTGTTGCTGGAATAACTGGACCGATCAAGCTGCAACCTTCCGATTCAAGGCTAGAAAGAAGCTAATAGAATGGAGGAAGAAAGTTTGCTAAGCTGCTGCACTACGATTGATAATACATATGAAATTATATATACATTGCATAATTCATTACATTCTCAAACAAATGAGGCCATTCTTGTCGCATCTTTGCCTCTAATTCCCATGTAGATTCTTCTCTTCCATGTCTACTCCAATGTACCAAAGCTAATGTAATCGTCTTGCTCCTGAGTTGTTTTTCCTTGCGGTCCAAAATTTTCACTGGATGTTCAACATATCTAAGGGAACTGTCCAACTCTACATCCTCGACATTCAAGATATGAGACAGATCTGGCTCATACTTCCGCAACATAGATACATGAAACACATTATGTATCAAAGACAAACTCGGCGGCAAATCCAAACGATAAGCCAATGTGCCAATCCTCTCAACAATCACATACAGACCAATATAACGCGGAGCTAACTTACCTTTATGTCCAAATCTCATAGTACCCCGGAATGGTGATACTTTCAAGAAAACATAATCTCCCACTTGGAACTCTAAAGGTATACACCTTTTATTAGCATAACTGGCTTGATGATTCTGGGCAGCTTTCATCCTTTTCCTGATCAATTCAACTTTATCTTTCATCTCTTGAATAAATTTCTGGTTTTGACATCTGTCTTTCTCCTACATATACCCAACATATCGGCGATCTGCACTTTCGACCATACAAAGCTTCAAATGGTGCATACCAATTGTTGCCTGGAAACTATTATTGTAAGAGAATTCAACCAAAGACAATGATTCTTGCCAACCATATTTGAAATCCATCACTACTGCCCGTAACCCGTCTTCAAACGTCTGAATGGTTCTTTCTGACCATCTGTCTGTGGGTGACAGGCAGTGCTCATAGCCAACTTTGAAACCAAAGCTGATTGCAAACTTCCCAAAAACTTCGAAGCAAACCTTGGATCACGATCGTATACTATGGTTACTGGCACACCATGCAATCTTACTATAAGATCAATGTACAGTTTCGCCATTTTCAAATCAGTACAAGTACGATCATATGAAATAAAATGAGCTGATTTAGACAATCTATCGGCAATCACCCAAATCGCATCACAACCACGATTTCACAAAATCCATAGCAATGTGCTCCCAGTTCCACTGTGGCACTTCAAGACTATGTAACATTCCACCAGGTCTCATTCTCTCGGCTTTAACTTGTTGACACGTTAAACATTTAGCCAGAAAATGAGAAATATCTTTCTGCATACCTTCCCACAAAAAATGAGCTCTCAAGGTATGATACATCTATCGAATTCCTGGATGAATACTGTGTCGACTACAATGTGCTTCCCGTAGTGTAGCTTCTTTCAGATCTATCAAATTAGGAACCACAAGTCTACCATTAAAGCGCAGACTACCATCTGAGACAACACTAAACGTTTCTGTCTGACCTGTTCGAGACAATACTTTTCATCTATGAATGTGCGGATTGGTTTTACGTGATGCTTTGACGCTGGACAAAATCTGTGGCTCAACTAGAATAGATGATACTACAAAATAATCTCCACTGATCTGATAAGTCCATCCTGAAGTTCCCAAGTGCTTGTGAACTTTAGTGATAGTCAAAGATGTCAACATAGCATTCTGAACTTTCCTGTTGAGAGCATCTGCAACAAGATTCATTCGACCTGGTTGATACTTAATCTCAAAATCAAAGTCTTTAAGCAACTCCATCCATCGATGTTGTCTCATGTTCAAGTCAGGCTGTGAGAAAATATATTTAAGACTCTTGTGATCCAAATAAATCACAAAATGCTCAGCGTACAGATAATGACACCATAACTTCAATGCAAACACAATGGCAGCCAACTCTAAGTCATGGACTTGATATCGGGTATCATGCGGCTTCAACTGACGAGAAGCATATGCAATCACTCGCCCATTTTGCATTAAAACACAACCAAGTCCATTTAGACATGCATCTGAACAAAAAACATATCCACCTGAGCCTGATGGTAAAGCTAGCATTGGAGCTGTTGTCAACTTTTCCTTCAAAGTCTGAAAACTTGACTCACATTCATCAGTCCACACAAAACGTCGATCTTTTTGCGTTAATTGATTCATAGGCCTTGCTATAATAGAAAATCCTTCAATAAAACACCTATAATATCATGCCAATCCCAAGAAACTGCGAATATCAGAAATATTTGTAGGTGTTGGCCAATTGATAACAGCTTCCACTTTACTAGGATCCACTGATACTTCTTGAGCTGATATAACATGACCCAAAAATACCACTCTGCCTAGCTAGAATTCACATTCAGAAAATTTTTCATACAATTGCGCTGCTATGAGCATTTGGAGGACCAACCTTAAATGTTCTCGATGTTCCTTCTTTGTTTTTGAATAAATCAGAATGTCATCTATGAAGACAATAACAAATCTGTCTATAAATTCTCGAAAAACACGATTCATCAAATCCATAAAACCGCAGGAGCATTAGTCAATCCAAAAGGCATAACTAGAAATTCATAATGTGCATAACGTGTTCGAATTGGTGTTATCCGAACATCTTCCTCTCGAACTCTAAGCTGATGATATCCAGAACAAAGATCGATCTTTGAATACACTGATGTACCCTGCAACTGATCAAACAAGTCATCGATACGTGGCAGAGGATACTTATTCTTCACAGTAGCTTTGTTCAACTGCCTGTAATCAATGCACATTCTCATTGTTCCTTCTTTCTTCTTTACAAATAATACCGGAGCCTCCCCAAGGTGACATGCTTGGTCTAATATAGCCTTTTCCAGTAAGTCGTGTAATTGCTCTTTGAGTTCTTTTAATTCTGCTGGAGCCAAATGATATGATGCTCTAGAAATAGTATTTGACCCGGACACCAACTCAATGCTAAAATCGAATTCCCTCTGGGTTGGAAATCCAGGAATCTCATCGGGAAATAGATCAGGGAATTCCTTGACAAAATGAATATCTGAAACTTCAAATCTTTTTCCATGTGTCATATCAACTGCATAGATCATGAATCCTTCACTTTCTATTGACAAGATTCAAAAATTTCCATTGCTGACACCAATGGACGTGATTGCAAATCACTACCGTAAAAATTCCATTTACTGCCATTATACAGTCTGAATCTGAAAACTTCATGGAAACAATCCACGG
Source organism: Primulina eburnea (assembly GCF_022965805.1). Lineage (NCBI taxonomy): Eukaryota > Viridiplantae > Streptophyta > Magnoliopsida > Lamiales > Gesneriaceae > Primulina > Primulina eburnea. The sequence continues at coordinate 15,798,954 of NC_133111.1, forward strand.
TAGCTCGATAATTTGAAAGAGTATCCATTCCTAAAATACAGTCAAATCAGACATATCTAGCTTGATGAGATTAGTTATCATAATACTATCATCGAATCTAATCACACAATTCAGAATTATGTCATTAGACATCGAACTCACACCGACAGGTGTAGAGAGTGACACAGTGTTTATCAACGGAGTAGTAGCAATCTCATGCTCATCAACAAATATAGCAGATACAAATGAATGAGATGTTTATGTGTCTATCAGTATACACACAAGATGATTAAAAATAAGGCAAATACCTGCAATAACTCCACCTGGTGCGTCTTGAACTTGATCATGATTTAAAGCACGAACTCGAGCCTGTTGTGGCCCTGGAAAACGCGGTTGTGCAGAACCTCTAGGCTGAGGATAGCTAGACTGCTGAAAAGACTGAGTCGGAACAAAATGTCTAGTTACTTCTCCTCTAAAACCCTGACCAAACTGAGGTTGCTGAAATTGTTGTCTCACTGCATTCGGACATACTCTAGCATAATGTCCAACTTGCCCACAGATATTACAAGATCCATGAACTCCCGTACACTGAGTACTGATATGCTTACCACCACAATGATCAAAAAACTCCACCCGGTGACCCAACTGAACCTCCACGCTGACTGCCAGAACTAGAAGAACTACTACAAGTCTGTTTCTTGAACTATTTTCCTTTGGCCTTAAAATGTTTCTTTGTTTGCTGATAAGACTACGAAGGCTGATACGGCAGTAAAGGTCGGTATAGTGGTGCACCCACTGGCATCGGCACATTGCTCCCGAAACTCTGAGGAAAACATGGTTGAATTGACTGTGGCTCGGAAAAAAGTAGACTCGCCTCCACATTCTTGGCTTTCTATACAGCATCGGCATAATTAACAGGCGCTCCAGCTACTACTAAAGTGCAAATGGTTCGATTCAATCCTGGCATAAAATGCGATACTTGTTCCAATCACTGCTAGCAACATGAGGAACATAGGCAAGAAGCGCTGAAAATTGAGAGGCATACTCCACTACAGTCATGTTACCTTGAGTAAATCTATTGAATTCAGCTTTCTTAGCCAAATAATACGAAGGCGTTGAATATTCTAGAGCAAACTGATCGCAAAATACATCCCAAGTAACTCTTCACCTGATTCTTTTAGAGCTTCCTCAATAGTCTCCCACCATAACTGATCTCGGTCTTTTAATTGATAAATAGCCAACTAAGTTGCAAATCAGGAGTTTACTCCAACATATTAAAAAAAAGCTTCATACTTTATAACCATGCTACAGCTTTCTCACCATCTTCATTCCCAAAGAATTGAGGAGGACGCATGTTCTGAAATCGGGATGTCACTAGTTCCATTTCACCCATTCCTCTAGTCAACTGATCCACTTCATGTTCAACATTAAGATTTCGTGCTTCACCACGAGGACGACGAACTCGTCTTCCCCAATCAGTCTCGTTAAGTCCTCTCACATTAGGAGCTTCAGATTCCTGAACAACTTCCTTTCCTTTTCTGCCCTTACGACCATGTGCCATCTAAAAGACAAAAAGATTTAATCTACAAGCAGAAACAAAATAATCGGTTTAGCATAACAGCATAAACTTAAACTAATACTTTCTAGTCATGCTGATACAATTTATCCATAACATAAAAACAAATGAGAGAAAATAATCAAACACATGCACAATCATTTTATTTGTGTCTAAACACGAGTGTCCTAGACTCTAATTCGAGCATATCTCAGTTACGCTCTGATACCAAACTGTCAGGGCCCGTGCTCTTAATTAATATCTAATTACCAAAAAACAATGATTTAACGGTGTAAACAGTGAAAACGAGTTTAAAACGTTCATTAGGACCTATGGAAATTTCGGCATGACCTACCCGTAAGTAGGACATCCTAAAAATTTCAAAACACAACAACATCAATATACGCTCGAAAATGACATCAAGTTCACAATAAACCAAACAAATATCCTGCAGCCCCACTGGACAGGACTAGACACAACATACCACAAATAAAATCCAAAACAACATAAAAACAACACCATACAGCTACACAGGACATCTCCCTAGCAAATGTGTCAAATCAGCATAATATATATATATAAATATCTGGGAACCATGACACCAACCGACTGACTACTGGGTACCACTCGCTGACGCTCCACCAGACGCGTCAAATCCCTTGGAATGACCTGCTATGGCATCAAAAACAACCATAACATAAAAAGAGAACAGGGGTCAGACCCCAATACGATAAACCAGTAAAATCACGACGTATATAAAAGACATGTAATAATACCAAGTAAATGCAATGACATTCGATGCATGAAGGGTAACAATGGAATAATGGATACCAAATGGAGTTCAAACGAATAGCATCATCAACAGTAACAGTGGCCACCCGTGCCAGGAGTGCAGCATCAAATCGCCGCTCGTCCATGCACGTAGCATCGAGAATGAGAGTAGCTAAGTCGTTCATCCCTAGCTGTCATCTGGGAATGTGGCTAATCCTAACCCACTCGTCCCTTTGATGACTCATTATATCTCAACATAATCAACATAAATCGCTGTCAAAGGAGTCAAGGCTCAATATGTTATGCCAATACAATTAATGCATGCATGCAACAGAATAAACATTCAATGCACATAATAGCAAATAACATTCACCGAATATTCTTACACGCCAATATAATCGTCATAATGATATAGGTTTGAGCGTACCTCAACTTCAACTTACAATAACACAGAATTCCTTAAGGACTATCGAATGAACTCGTCCAATGATATAACCTACAATATAAATTCGTTATACATTTCAGTATAACGCATCTCAACTGACTAAAACAATTTATATCGGAGCGGTTAAAAATCAAATTCCGGACAGCCTATAAAACCCGATCAAATTCTGGAATTTCAAGCTTAATACCTCAAGAAACTAAGCTTAAACACACAATGGTGATCTTGTGAAGATGGCTCCCTGAAAAAATCATCGGAAACACTATTCACGATCTGAAAAACGAGCTGGAAATTAGGGGAAAAGCTTAATACTTCACTTTTTCAAAGTAATCCACCGAGAACAACCAATAATCGAAGCCAAAACCTTACCTAAAACCGAATCCAAGCTTACACGTATGGTTGTTGTAAAAACAGGACCGATAGAGCTTGCAACCTTCCGATTCAAGGCAAGAAAGAAGCTAATAGAATGGAGGAAGAAAGCTTGCTAAGCTGCTGCACTATTCTCCGACTACCGGTGGCAGTGCACGACTGAAGCAGAAAGTGGAGAGAAACGACGGGCAAGGCTGGGGAAGAGCTTTCTGGAATTGAGCGATTCTGATTTCTTCTATCAAATGGGTTGGTTTAATATGTTATGGAAATGGGCTGGGCCTATTTTTTAATTGGGCCTCACATCCTTTGAGAACCAGAAGCCATATGATTAATGAATATATGCATGCTGCCTTTATTTCTCAGGATGAACCAAAGAAAATTGAAGAAGCTCTTCTGAATCCAAGTTGGATTGGAGCTATGCAAGAAGAACTGAATCAATTTAAAAGGAATGAAGTTTGATTTCTTGTACCTAGACCATCTCATCAAGCTGTTATTGGAACCCGGTGGGTATTTAGAAACAAACTAAATGAAGAAGGCACTGTGGTTAGAAATAAAGCAAGACTGGTGGCTCAAGGTTTCAGAAAAGCAGAAGCAATAGACTATAATGAAACCTATGCACCAGTAGCAAGGCTTGAAGCTATCAGAATATTTTTAGCCTTTGCTGCTTTTAAGAAATTCAAAGTTTATCAGATGGATGTGAAAAGTGCCTTCCTAAATGGTCTACTTCAAAAATAGGTCTACGTCGAACAACCTCCAAGTTTTATTGATCATTTCTTAGTACATCATGTATTCAAATTACACAAAGCCCTGTATGGTTTGAAACAGGCATCTAGAGCATGGTATGACACTCTCTTACAATTTCTTGTCAATCATGATTTTACAATTGGTATAGTAGACAAGATTTTGTTCACTTTAGTTAAGAATAAGCACATTATGTTAGTACATATTTATGTTGATGATATTATCTTTGGGTCAACTAAACCCAAATTATGTGCAAAGTTTGCTAAGTTAATGCAGGATCAATTTGAAATGAGCATGATGGGAGAATTATCATTCTTCTTAGGATAGCAGATCAAACAATTTGACATTTGAATTTTCATAAATCAAGCTAACTATACTAATGAGCTACTGAAAAAGTTTTGCATGGAAGCATGCTCTACTGCTTCCACTCCAATGAGCTCATTTACTAAACTTGATAAGGATGAAAGTGGAGTTTCAGTAGAGGATACTCAGTATCGTGTTCTTATTGGTTCACTGTTATATCTTACTCCAGTAGACCTGATATTTTGTTTGTTGTTTGCATTTGTGAAAGATTTCAGTCTAACCCTAAGCAGTCACATTATATTGCTGCCAAACGTATACTGAAATACCTAAAGGGAACACAAATGTCGGCTTATGGTATCCTAATGATTCATCTTTAAATCTTATTGGATATTCAGATTCTGATTATGCAGGTTGTAAATTGGATAGAAAGAGCACAAGTGGTTTTTGTCAATTTTTTGGTGATAGGCTGATCTCCTGGTTTAGTAAAAAGCATACTTCCATAGCTACGTCTACTGCAGAAGCAGAATACCTTGCTGCTGGAAGTTGCTGCTCTCAAATCCCGTGGACGCAACAACAACTCAAAGACTATGGAGTTCAAGCCTCTGAATCACCTATCTTCTGTGACAATACCAGTGCTATAGCAATCACGCAAAATCCAGTACTTCATTCCAGAACGAAGCACATTGATAACATGTGCAGAATAAGGACATTCATCTGGAATATGTTTCTACTGATCAACAAGCAGCATACATCTTTACCAAGCCTCTGCTTGAGAATAAGTTTTCTTATTTTCATAATGTTCTTGGTTTAATTGATTTATCTTAACTTCTGTTTATTATATTCTGTTTTCCTATAAGCAATAAGTAAAAGTAGTAGATAAACAAGAGATATGACAAAATTATTCTTTCATTCATAAAACCAGATGCGTTACATTTTGTTTATCTACTACATTTGTTGATATCAGCAGTTTGAAGTACTTCAGTAGTACTGAGTACTTCAGTAGGAACCTAACTAAGATCTGCTGGAATCCCCTCGCTTTGCATGATCGTGGTTTGTGAAAAGGATGATTCTGCAGATTAGGCCTTCTAATTTAGAACAATCTAACTCATTGTTTAGATTACAGGTCAAGAAATTTCTTCCAAGTCTTCATATCTTGAAAAAGGATGTCTTCAAACATCTTCTTACGAGACGCTCTTTGAAACTCATCTGCTGATTCAGACTCTGGAGAGGACTCCGAGAGGATGCTTGAACTACCCATTTGATTTGTTAAAAGTGTAAATGACTTAGTTTGTGAGCTTGCAAATACTTATATAGAGCCTCGGGAAGCTGAAGAGACGTCCAACTGTTCACATCATACACGAATATCAAGAGTCATCTGTCATTCCCTCAGATCTTGTATCTTCGCAATTATTAGTTGCATTAATTTATGGGGAACATTATTTTATTCTGACTAATATTTTCGTGCTATGTCAGAAGCAGAAGAAAGTTTGTCTTTTCGATAAAACAATGTGTCTACTTGTTTTTATCAAAGTACTGGATATACTCCAGTACCTTATGACTTCCAGGAGATATTATCATAAAACGACAAACACTTTTCTGATTTTCTTCAGTAACCGCTTGGATAGCCCGCCTTTTCATTACCTTTTTCAAATTTTGACGTACCTGACACTCTCTGTTTAATTTTTCAAAATTCAACCGCAAACATATTGACACGTGTCCTCATGTTTCACTGACCGCTGTACATTTTGAATATTAACAGCCTCTTTCATCTCATTTCACTTTTACGATTCCAGACTTTTGCTTACTAGCTACTGCTTTCTCTTGTATCCATCTCTCTTACAGAATCTACTTCGATTTCATCTTGATTGCAGAAATGGCTGGCGCTTACACACTAAACGCCTATCAAGTTAATTTTGCATCAGTCCTAACAATCAAGGACGAAAATCTTGTCATCATGTTTAAAGCTATTGAGAAATCTGGTCTCAGAAGGTTTTTTGAAACACCTGCTGTTTTCTACAAGACTGCTCTCTTAGAATTCTATGCCAAGGCAACCATAGAGGAAGGGAAAATCATTTATTCCAAGGATAATGCATCCATCTCCATTGATGTTGCACTATTGGGATCGACTTTCTTTCTCCCATTTTCAGGTATCTTTGAATTTTCTGGCATTTCTAAGGAGGAGATGTCTACTGCCCTCCTCATCTTCTCAGCTTCTGGAGAAGAACTATCTCCCTTCTGTTTTAAAAAGCTTCTAAAAATGGAATATCAATTGCTGGCTGATATTGTCGCAAAGGCACTCTTGTTCAAAGCTAGTACGTTTGATAGGTTGACCAAAGAGAAGGTTCAAGTGATGATAGCTATCACTTCTGAGTATAAGGTGGACTGGAGTCAATTTCTTTTCAGAATAATGAAGGATATGGTTGTGAGGAAGAGTTCTGGTTTTGCTATTCAGATCAGCACGATATTTAAGTATGTTGGTTTTCCTTTTACTGAACAGGATGCTTCTTACGTAACAATGCCCGATGCTGACAATGTACTTGCTTTAAAGCCAAAGCCAATTGTGGCTGAGTTCATTTCTATGAAGAAGGAGGTGGGAGATTCTCAAACTGAGGCTCAAGGACCTCAGAAGAAGATCAAGAGAAAAAGAGTTGTTATCTCCACTGATTCAGATAAAACAGTAGTCATCGCTGATTAAGAAAAAGAGTTGCTCCTACCGAGGCATCTCTGCCAGCCACTCCTAGCAATAAGAAGGCTCGAAATTTTCTCCGCATCAAGAAAACAGCAGTCATCGCTGATTTAGACACTGTCCCTTTGAGACAAGTGTTTCCAGAAGCCACCTCTTCTTTACCAGAATCTGTCCCTGTCAGGCTGTCACTAAGCCAGCGGCCACTTCTTCTACCACTACCTCAACTAGTGCTCTGTCTTTCAGACCCACTTCTGGAGTCGTCATTGAGGAATCTGCTGCAAGGTCTTCTGCATTTAGACTAGTGATGCCTGTATCATCTTTTGATAAAGGCAAAGGGAAACTTGTTGAAGAACCAAAAGTTCTTGGTACCAAGTCCGTCTTAACTGGTATTGATCTTCACATGGAGGAGATTGAGAAATCTACCAGTGAAGGCAGAACTTTCTTTGATGACTGGAATAAGGTTCGAATTTTCCATCCTATCATATATTTTAGAACACCAGGCGCATATGGAAAAATGGTGAAGAATGCAAAGAAGGTTTTGATTTTGCCAAAATTGACAATGTGATTGAGGCAATGAGCAGGCGAAGCTACATTCTCTAGCAGCTGAAGTGTCAGAAGGTGGAATCTGTTTTAAAAACTCTTAAGTCGAATTTCGACTCTATGATTCCTACTGCTGCTCAGGATCAGCATGTCATTAATATTTTGACCGATAGATTGAAAATAATGAATGAGCAACTTCTTACTCAAGAACAGGCCTTTGGAGAGCATGTACAATATCAAGCAGGCTTCGTCCCCATTTTTACTCAGAATAAGCCAGTTAAGGAACGGACCGCAGCTCCACCAGAAGCTAAGGTCTTTAGTACTCCTGCATCACTGAAGCTGCCTACTCAATCATCTTCTCTTATTTCTGTTTGGGAATTGGCATCAGTTGATGAAGTGATTCAATCCATTGCTCTTACTGTCTCTATGCCCCAGAACCTACTCAAGCTGATGATGTGGTCGTTTCAGAAGCTCATCCAGCAGAACAACAGATGGAAGGATCAGATGCTGCTTCACTACTGCAAAATTTGGAGATATTTTCTGCAGAACATCAAGCAGAAATGGAAGCTCTGTTGAACATTCCATCTGAATCCATTCCAGCTGGTGCACAAATGGTAACCACTGAAGCTGCCCATCCAGAAGAGACTGCAGCTCCTGACAAATCTACTGCTTTTGGAGGAACTTCTACTTAACAGTCCACTCCTGTTACTACTGCTCCAACCGAAATTGTCTCTTCTACTACCTTGATTATCCCTTCTACTTATTCACCGGCTCACATAGCTCATGTTGCTCATCTTGCTGAAATCTCAGAGCGTCAACTTGAAAGAACTCCATCACCAGAAGAAGAGCACTTTAATCTTGATTCTGAGAATGACATACTGAGACGGAATATTGAAAGAGTTTCAAAGATAGTAAAACAGTTGTCTTATGATCATGATGGTGAAGTCAGTGCCACCAAATGCTTCCGTGAACGCGTATCGAAACAAGTCATTAACACGGAAGAATCATTGGCAAGCCTCGAAGTTGAATCCAGCCTCTTCAGGAAAAATGTTTTAACAAGTCATGCTAACATCATGCTCAGTCAATCTGATGTTATTAGAACTGGATCTAATCATGGCTCGTCTCTTCGCTCAATCTCAACTAAAGTTGAAGCTACTGATTCAAAACTTGAAACCATCGATGCCAAGATTGAGTCCCTATTCAATCTCTTCAAGCCCTTAATGATCGAGTTTCGAATCAAGCCCCATTTCTGGAGATGTTGAATGATGGAATTATCAATCTTACTGGCTGAGTGGATGATTTACTCACTTTTTTTGACGCCGAAAAGGAGGAAGCGGTAGGTAGAACAGAAGGAAGGACAAACAAGGTAGATCTGAAGGACATCATCATGCAGAATCCTCCTTCATAATCCAAGATACTCAGGATGAGGAAACTTTGTTCAGAGACATTGGAAAGGATGATTAAAACTCTTTACCGTTTTTTAAACTCCGTTTAACTGTTTATAAATATTTATCGATTATTTAGTTATAATTGCTATCTGCTTTCATATTCATCGTTACTAACTTCTAGATTTTGGCATCACCGCAAAGGGAGAAATTGATAGACTTAATTTAATTGTAGTGATGAGAATCAAAACCAGTAGGGATAGCAATAACCAGAAGAAAATATAAAAACAGAAGCTATAGGATCGCTTTAACAGAAGCAGTACCTTTGATAGTTGATAGGATCGGTTAATCGAGAAAAGAGTGTTTAGAAAGGGGGGGGGGGGTGAATAAACACTGCTCAAATTTAAAATATTCTTCAACAATATGAGTTCAATTCTGTTAAAAACTGAACCTAAATATCCTGTCAGTCAACAACAATCAGTTAAACTGAACAAAACAGTTGCGGAAAACTAACTGACTGAAAGATAGAATATCTAGCTGAAAATGGTAACTGAAATAATGAAACAGTAAGTTTCTGGATGTTCGGAGAATTGAATAACTCCTACGTCACCCCTTCTATCACGAAGATAGGATATCCACTAAAAGACTTTGATCAAATACACGACACTGTACTGACCCACTTTAGTTTGGACTTATCACTTTGCCAAAACTGAAACTCTTAGCATACAACACTTTTATAGATCGTAACTGATCTTAGCACAACTTAGAAAATCTATAAAGATTACAAAATGCTAAATAAGCTCAAGAATGTAGTCTTGAATACTATTGATATGACTAATAAGCGTGAGCTTTGATTTCTGATTGCGAGTAGATATTTTTGCAGCGTAACAGCAAGTAGAATAGGATAACTGAAAGTCGGGGGTTCTTCAGTTGCTGTTCTTCGACTATTTATAGGCTCTCCTCTCAACGGTAACATTAAAGAATGTTTGAATATTCTAACCGTTGATTGTCACATCGATATATTCTGACAATCGTACACTGTTTATTCTGCAATGCGGCGTTCCACTACTAGTTGCAGGTATATGTACTATTTTGTCTGTTGTCGCTTTCAACTGATGATGTGTACAACTGAGAGGTCAGCCGGTAACGAATCAGTTGCCGAAAATAAACTACAGTTGTAGAACAGTTGACTGAGTTCAGCAGATGACGTGTTCAGTTGTTGAGCTGTTCAGTTGCTAAGTTCAATTGGTAAGTTCAGTTGGTAAGTCTTTTTGTCAAAGCACCAGAATTAAGTTTCCAACCCCTTTATGGTGTTTGACAAAACTCAAAATAAAGTAAAACTGAATAACTGAACTCTTGTAGATAAAATAAAATGTAGATTCAACTGATACACGAATTTAAGATTACTTCTGCTTAAAATAAAATCAGTTATCTTCCCCCTTTTTGTCAAACATCTCCATCTTAGAAGATAATTTTCTAACATCAATAGAGAGGAGATGGACAGAGTCGGAAATATTGGTGATAGCAGTAGTCATGGCAACTTGAAGTAAATTGATTTTTCTTGAAACAATAGATTCTACACCGTCCACTTGTTTGTTGATGGAGTTTTGAGTGGCAGTGAGACCGGAAATAATCCCTCTGTTTTCTGTATATCGTCAACTACAAAAGTCAGAGAGGTAACAACTGCTTGTATGGCGTTTAGTTTTTCTAAGTTGAACTGATGGGAAGAGTCAAACTTCAGAGTATGTGACAGTTGAGTGTTCTGAATCTTCAATATGGCAGTGATGATTTGTTGCATACTTTCCTGCATATGCTAAACTTCTTCAAAAATAAAATCAATATCTGAGGAAGATGGAGGAGGAGACTGATGAGATGTTCCTGATTCTTTGGTTGTCTGTTCGGAAATAACTAAATCTTGTTCAGTTGAAACAGTATCAGCAACATTTCGAACTGGAGCATCAGTTACAATAATTTCTTCTTGAACTGGAGGCGGTGAGGGTGGATTTTGATCAGCAGAAAAGCTGGCTGGATGAATGACAGATGGTGATAAGATCAAAATTGGTGCCTCCAAAGAATGAACGTGAGAGTCAATTGGCACATCAGTCGAAATAGCTTGGTCAGCAATTGGATCTTGCTGAACTGGTTTTTCTGATGAAATGGTGACATCTGGATGGATTTGATCAGCAGAGTGATCAACTGGATTAGACAAAGGGTCACTCAATTTAGTATCCTGCACCACTACTTGGATAATTTCTTCAATATTTGCAAAGGAAAGCTTGGCTTCAGTGTACAGTTGCTGTTCAGCAGGAGATGGTTGAGGCATATCCTAAACTGACCTTTCAGTTGGAACCAAAGCCTGTCCGGAGGATGTTTGTTCAACTGAATCCTCTTCATCAATATCTGAATCGCCTTGATGAAGAACCAATTCCTGATCCATTTCCCAAAATCTGATTTGAGATTGTAATCCAAGCAAATCGGTATCAAGCTGGGTAATTACTGCTTGATCAGCAAATGCAGTAGAATTTGTCGGAACGTAGTTATCTTTCAACTTACTAAAAATTTGAGCCAACTTCTTAGCTCTCACTTGATCAAACAAATAAGATTTTCTTTCCATTGCCTGAGTAATTGTGGCAGCTTTCACCGTTCTGAGAACATAAGCTTCCAGTTTAATGAAGGTGTTCAGCTGAGATTTCTTTTTCAGTTGCTTGGCAAAAATTTGTGTGCGAAAGGCTGTCCAAGCATCGCAGGACTTAATTTTTGAAGCTGCATAGCCATTAACCTTTGCCCAAACAAGGTCAATATGTGTCTGAATAGCATTCGAAGGTCTGGGCTCTTCAATCAGCTTACCCTTGCCTTTATCAGGGCTCAGAATGTGAGGTATTTCCAATCCTGTTCAAGTTGATTCCACCACCTCTATAAATTTTATCCCTTTGGGTCGAGCAGGTGCCACAGTGACAGGGCGAGTGATTTGAATCAGAGGCGCTTTGGTCCTAACTGATTCCTTTTTGGCACCAACTGAAGCTTCTGGTGGAATGACTTTCAAAGGAACTGCTTCTATTGGTTGCTGAGCATCTGAAGAAATAATTGCATCAGAAGGAATAGATACCTCGGCAGTTGATGATTTAACCCTTTGGGTTCTCGGTTTCTTGGCAATCTATGGAGAAGGAGTTTTCTCTGAGTCAGAAGTGCTCAAGATTAATTTCCTTTTGGCCATCTTCAGTTGAGCCAAAGTTTTGGCTTTTTTCCCTGATTTCGGGGCTGCTTCTCAGTCCCAATCTCCTGTTTGATTTTGACAAATTGAGCAGAAGAAATATCCAGTTTGGTTTTTTGTGGCTTAGTGTTCTTCGCAGTAAAAACTTTAAACCTTGATGCTCTTTCTGAGTCATCAGCCACTAACCCTTTCAATTTCAGCAGATAACTAAGTTGCACAGCAAATCCCTTGGATTGTTTAGCAGATAGAAACATATTCTTCAGAACAGTAAATATGAGGTGCTTCCAGTTGAATTGTCGATCAGCCATAATAACAGAAATGGCTTGAAATTTCTCCAAAGTAAGGGCAGCAAATGATCCAGCTTTTGCCAAAAGCCCTTTAGCTACAACATCAGCAAGTAATTGAACTTCATACTTCAGTTCTTTCTTTGGATCGGAGAATTTGATCTTCCGTCCATCAGCAGAGAGTGCTGTTTGCATCTCTTCAATCTCAGATGCCTTAACATCCGAGAGTTGTGCCAAACCAGCAGAAGGTAGAGAGAAAATTTCTCCAAAGGAGTCTTCAGAAATGGTCAGAGACTGATCATTGACTATAGAAATTATGTTGCCATCAGAGTCGACCTTACCGGTGGAATAGAAATCTTGAAGTTCCTTTGGGTAGATTTCTTGAGATGATGTACCCAAAAACGTTCATAAACCAACAGCTTCCAGTTTTTGAAAGACCTTCTTGACATCCTCATCACCGAAGGATAGGATGGACCCAAAATTGATAGCCATAACATTGAGCATATAAGCGGGAACTGGAGTTGCCATTTCGAACTGATTGAATGCCTGAAAGAAAAGTTGAAGGTTGAAACTAGTTTTTGCTTCTCAAGAATCTGTGGATAATACGCAAAGTAAAACTGAAATGAAGCGGGGAATGGTACATATGTACGTGACTATTCAAATTTTGGATACATATCAGTCCATAGAAATTCTGAATTACAACGTGTGTACGTGTGCCAAATGCGTGTGTATTTGAACGGTTTCAAAGGTGTCCAAGTTGACACTAATCATTTTCTGAAAATCAGCATTTAATGCTTGAAAGACAATCACGTCACTTGATTTAGAATATAATAGATTTAATTAGTTAACGTATATGAGAAGATTAGTGAGACGCTCAACTGAACGATCAGTTGTCAGACTGTGTCCTTTCAGTTGAGAGCTGACTAATCAGTTGTCTTCTCAGTTAACCTCTTAAGCACCAATATTCCCCCTTAATAAATGCATTAAAGAAAATGAAGATAATATAAGCAAGATTAATTAAGGAAATCCTGATGCTTGGTAGAGTAATCATCATTAAGTATGTCCTTTAATCTTCCTCGACCTGGTCTATAAATAAGAGTTAAAGAGTTAAAGAGTTTGTCACAAGTATATCAGCAAAGCAAATGGCAGGTGCAAGTAGCTCAAACGTTTCTCCATTCTCTCTGCAGGCGTGAAAGTCTGCCATAGAAGACGAGGTCTTCTATGATAGTCTTCCCTACTGGGAAGAGTTACAGGAGCTTGAGCTCCTGTACAACTCTGGAAGGGCCACCACCTACAAACGAATGGCACAACTGAGAGAAGTGCGGGAGCACTTAAACATTTCTGCGGGGGTGGACGTCTTCAAAGATGGTCATCTCTACCAGCTGATGCTTCGAAGGGAGCTGGAGACTCTCAATCGTATAGCTTCTTCGCACAGCTTCTGCAAGACTTCTTCCTCAGCTCTAGCTGTTTGGATGAGGATGTGGATAGCTGATATAGAAGAAAAATATGAAAATGTAGTCCTGGAGAATATTTATGGTTGAATAAAATGTTTATTTTGTTTTATCCTCGTTTTCTTGTTCCTGCACGTAATGAGCTTTGTGAGATACTATGCGAACACTTGAGCGGATAAAACGTTAACTAATAGAAGATTAACTGACATCAGTTGAGAGTTATAGAATCCAACAATTAACTGAGGAGTCAGTAAGTGACAACAAAACTGAAGAAGGGATTAAGAACCAAGACAAAAGTAACGACTGATTAAGATAAATCAATTAATCCAAGTATATTGCGAAAATAAGAAAACTTAGTCTCAGCCAATGGTTTGGCGAAGATATCAACTGCTTGCTGCTCAGTTGATACGTATTCCAGTCTGATGTTCTTCTTCAGAGCATGATCTCTGATGAAGTGATGTCTGACATCTGTGTGCTTAGTCCTGGAGTGAAGAACTGGATTATAGGTAATAGCAATTGTGCTTGTATTGTCACAGAATATATGGGATTCCTTTGCATCAACGCCATAATCTTTCAGTTGCTGCTGAATCCAGAGCAGTTGAGCACAGCAGCTTCCAGCAGCGAGATATTCTGCTTCAGTTGTGGAAGTTGTTATGGATGTTTGCTTTTTACTGAACCAAGAGATCAGTCTGTCTCCAAGAAACTGACATGATCCACTTGTACTTTTTCGATCAAGCTTGCATCCTGCATAATCTGCATCTAAATATCCAACTAAATTGAAAGATGAATCTTTAGAATACCATAATCCCAGATTTTGTGTGCCCTTAAGATATTTCAAAATATGCTTGGCAGCAGTAAAATGTGATTGCATAGGATTTGCTTGAAATCTGGCACACATGCATACAGCAAATACAATGTCAGGACGACTAGCAGTTAGGTATAATAATGAACCTATTAAACCTCTGTAAAGTGTCGTCTCGACTGATATTCCCCCTTGATCAGTGTCTAATTTAACTGATGAGCTCATGGGAGTGCTTGCAGCTGAACATGATTCCATACCAAATTTCTTCAGTAATTCCTTAGCGTATTTCGTTTGACTGATAAAAGTTCCTGAATCCAGTTGCTTCACCTGTAAACCAAGGAAGAATGTCAGTTCACCCATCATGCTCATTTCGAATTTATCCTGCATTAACTTAGCAAACTTCTCGCATAATTTGGGGTTAGTTGACCCAAAAATAATGTCATCAACATAAATTTGAACGAGTAGAATATGATCATTCTTGGAAAATTTGAACAAGGTCTTATCAACTGATCCACAGAAAAATCATGATCAGTTAGAAATTTTGAAAGAGTTTTGTACCAAGCTCTTGGGGCTTGTTTAATACCATATAAGGCTTCGTTCAAATGATATACATGATCAGGAAGGTGATGATTGATAAAACCTGGAGGTTGTTCAACGTAGACTTCTTCTTGCAACTGGCCATTCAGAAATGCACTCTTCACATCCATTTGATAGACCTTGAAATTTTTGAATAATGCATAGGCGAGGAATATCCTGATTGCCTCCAGTCTTACAACTGGTGCATATGTCTCATCATAATCAATTCCTTCTTCCTGCCTATAGCCTTGTGCCACTAGCCTTGCTTTGTTACGCACAACTGAACCATCTTCGTTCAGTTTGTTCCTGTACACCCACTTTGTACCTATAACAGTTTTCGAAATTGGTCTTGGAACTAAGTTCCAGACATTGTTATGGACAAATTGATTTAGCTTTTCTTGCATTGCATTTATCCAGTTTGGATCAGCAAGAGCTTCATCAGTCTTCTTGGGTTCTAGTTGTGATACGAAAGCTGAATGAATAAATAGATTGAGCATCTGATTTCTTGTTCTTACTGGATCAGATGGTTTACCTATTACCAACTCTGGAGGATGTGATTTCTTCCATCTGAGTTCAGCATTTATTGCTTCTGAATCAGCAACTGCTTCTGTGGGTAACTGAACATTTTCAGTTTCAGTTGGAGCAGTTTCAGTTTGCAACTGAATGTCATTTGGTGGCTCTAATAACTGATCATTAGGAGCAGCTTCTGGTTCTTCTGGTTGATCCAATACTTCCGGTTCCGGTGTTTGAAGATTTCTTTGAGTGATATGGATATCTTCTTCATCATCATCATCCATGCTTATATCTGTAAATCTATCAGCTAGCTCAACTTGATCAGTTGGCTTATCATTTAGTATAGTTTCATCAAAAACAACATTAATAGATTCCTAAACATTTAAAGTATTTTTGTTGAAGACTCTATACGCTTTACTCACTGAAGAATATCCAAGAAATATTCCCTCTGCAGATTTAGCATCAAAGGATTTTAAATGAGTTTTACCATTGACAAGTATAAAACATCTGCAGCCGAATATTTTGAAGTAGGAAACCACACTTTTTCTTCCATGCCAGATCTTATAAGGTGTTTTCATATGATTCTTATTAATCATTGATCTGTTTTGAGTGTAACACGCAATGTTCACTGCTTCTGCCCAAAACCTTTGAGAGATACCAGAATCAGCAAGCATTGTTCTAGCAGCCTCTTTAAGGGTCCGATTTCTCCTTTCCGCTACACCATTTTGCTGAGGAGTTCTAGCTGCTGAGAGCTCATGCTTAATTCCTGCATTCTCAAAATAATTTAAAAGAATTTGATTGATGAACTCAGTTCCTCGATCAGATCTGATTCTATCAATTCCAACTGATTTTTCATTTAATAGTCTTCTGAAAAGCTTAATCAGTTGAGCAGCAGTTTGGTCTTTGGACTTGAGAAATATAACCCAAGTGAATCTTGAAAAGTCATCTATAACCACCAAGGTGGATTTCATTCCCCCTAAGCTCATGACTGGTATTAGACCAAATAGATCTATATGTAACAGCTCTAAGCATCGGGAAGAAGATTTACGACCCTTGTTCTTAAACGAAGATTTGATTTGTTTACCAAACTGACATGCTGAGCAAATTTTGTCTTTCATAAAATCCATTTTGGGCAGCCTAGTAACAAGATCGTGGTTACTCAAATATGCAATAGACTTGAAATTCAGGTGGTTTAATCTCTTATGCCACAACCAATTTTTAGAAGATTTTGAGGCAATAAAACATACTGGTGTATAAGGTTGATCATTCCAACTGACTTTGTAAGTGTTTCCACACCTTTTGCCAGTTAGGATGATCTCTTCAGTTGAGTTTTTGACTGAACAAGAATGTTTGTCAAACTGAACTGAGAATCCATTATCGCATAATTGACTGATACTAATCAGATTATACTTAAGATTCTCAACTAATAATACATCATTAATGGTGAAGTTACCATGGATAAGCTTACCCTTACTCTCAGTTTTACCTTTAGAATTATCTCCAAAACTGATGTTTGGTCCAGTGTATTTGACCAGTTGAGATAATAAATTTGTATCTCCTGTCATGTGCCGTGAACATCCACTGTCCAGGTACCATATTAATTCAATGCTTGTACCTGTTACCTGCAATCACACACAAGATAAGATTTTGGTACCCCTTTTTCTATTTGGGTCCAAAGTTGATTAGTCCTTTAGGAATCCAGACTTGGATCAGTCTAACTGACCGTCCAGTTGCTGTATTCCAGATGGTCTTTCCCTATTTGTGTGTGCTTGATGTACGGTGTGCAGGAGATATAACATGTGATTACCCATTTTTCAACTGATTGTTCAGCAATTATCTTTTCTGAACTGGCTTGCTGTTGTAGTAATTTGAGTAGCCATTAGAGTAATTTTTGCTGAAAATTTTCGGTTGCTGACTTCGAGAGTCAGTCACAACTTTTGGGCTATAACCAATTCCACATCTTTTGCCCTTGTTCATACTTTGAGTTGGCTGTTCAATCAGTTTACTTAGCTCAGCTTGTTCTTGTACCATAACTGATTTTACAAAGTGAATGTATTTCCCTTTGTTTATATTCAGTTTTGGCTGAGTATCTTTGGAAGACGAATCATCTTTACTACAGAATCCTAAACCAGTTTTATCAGTAACAGATTTCTGAGAATTCTGTATAACAGTTAAAGCATCAGACGATTTGTTCCAAGCCTGAATAAGCTCAGTGTGCTTTGAGTTTTCAAGCAACAACTTTTGAATCATTAATTGATCCCTGCTTCTTTCATTTCTGAGCTCAGCAATTTCCCTTTTTAGACTCAACATATCAACTGATTCATCAGTTTTGTTTAATCGTCTTTGGGATCATTTTGCTTCACTCTGGCTTTTTCAAACGATAAAGCAAGCTTTTGATACTCATTAACCATGTCATGCAATGTCGAAATAAGTTCTTCTCTGGTAAAATCAGTTGAACTAAAATCAAATACCTGTTGACTGTTGGACTCTAGTTCTGTATCAGCAGCCATCAGACATTTTACTTCTTCTTCATCGTCAGTAGAACTGCATGAAGTTTCTGGTTCTGATTCCTCGCTGTCAGTGTCTGCCCATTTGGCTTTTCTATCTTCAGCTAGGAGTACTTCATGTTTCTTCCTGTAGGGCTTCTTGTCATCCTTAGATCTCCTCTTATGCTCATATACTTTCTTCTTTCTTTCAGTTGAAACTTGACTGTCCTTCTTGGGTTTGGGACAAGTCAGCAATATAATGACCTGGTTTGCCACAGTTGTAGCATGCATTTGACTCTTCTCTGGAGTTGTTTCTTTGATAGTTCTTTTGAAAATTCCCTTGATTCTTCCTCATGAATCTTCCAAACTTCTTAATGAACAATGACATGGCATCATTGCTTAGTTGATCAGCAGCTTTCTCAACTGAACCAGTTGGTTCTGTTCTTACAGCAGTTAAGGCGGTAGTTGCTACTGGGGTAGATGGTTCTCCCTCTCGAGTTTTCAGTTCAAACTCATATGCTTTCAAGTCAGCGAATAGATCATGGAGTTCAACTTTGTTGAGATCTTTAGACTCCCTCATCGCCATGGTTTTCACATCCCATTCCTTGGGAAGACCTCTGATTATTTTCAATGCAACTTCTTTGTTTGAATACACCTTTCCAAGTGCATTAAGTTCGTTGATGATGCAGCTGGTTCTTTCATCATATTCATGCATTGTTTCTCCAACTTTCATTCTGATGTTGTCGAACTTCTGCACGGCAACAGAAAGTTTATTTTCTTTGGTTTGTTCGTTGCCTTCGCAAAGCTGAATTAACTTCTCCCAAATTTCTTTGGATGTCTTGCACATCTTGATTTTACTGAACGTTACTTTGTCCAGTGTTTTGTACAATATGTCATTTGCTACATTATCTAGATTTGCTTTCCTCTTGTCCTCAGTAGTCCATTCATCTCTAGGCTTTTCAATTCTGTGAGGTGCCCCATCAGTGATTGCAACTGCTGTATTGGCTTTCAAAATCTTCATGGGTCCGTCAGTTATAACGTACCACATGTCATCATCCTGTGCAGCTAGATGAGCCTGCATCCTGATCTTCCAATCTTCAAAGTCTTCTCTTGAGAACATAGGAATCTTGTTGAATGAAGACATAGTGAACAATTTAAGTAAGATAATCTTTCATGGGATATAACTCGGCTCTGATACCACTTGATAGGATCGGTTAATCGAGAAAGGAATGTTTAGAGGGGGGTTGAATAAACACTGCTCAAATTTAAAATATTCTTCAACAATATGAGTTCAGTTCTGTTACAAACTGAACCTAAATATCACGTCGGTCAACAACAATCAGTTAAACTGAATAAAACAGTTGCGGAAAACTAACTGACTGAAAGATAGAATATCTAACTGAAAATGGTAACTGAAATAATGACACAGTAAGTTTCTAGATGTTCGGAGAATTGAATAACTCCTACGTCACCCCTTCTATCACGAAGATAGGATATCCACTAAAAGACTTTGATCAAATACACGACACTGTACTGACCCATTTCAGTTTGGACTTATCACTTTGCCAAAACTGAAACTCTTAGCATACAACACATTTATAGATCGTAACTGATCTTAGCACAACTTAGAAAATCTATAAAGATTACAAAGTACTAAATAAGCTCAAGAATGTAGTCTTGAATATTACTGATATGACTAATAAGCGTGAGCTTTGATTTCTGATTGCGAGTAGATATTTTTGCAGCGTAACAGCAAGTAGAATAGGATAACTGAAAGTCTGGGGTTCTTCAGTTGCTGTTCTTCGACTATTTATAGGCTCTCCTCTCAACGGTAACATTACAGAATGTTTGAATATTCTAACCGTTCATTGCCACGTCGATATATTCTGACAATCGTACACTGTTTATTCTACAATGCGGCGTTCCACTACTAGTTGCAGGTATATGTACTATTTTGTCTGTTGTCGCTTTCAACTGATGATGTGTACAACTGAGAGGTCAGCTGGTAACGAATCAGTTGCCGAAAATAAACTACAGTTGTAGAACAGTTGACTGAGTTCAGCAGATGACGTGTTCAGTTGTTGAGCAGTTCAGTTACTAAGTTCAGTTGGTAAGTTCAGTTGGTAAGTCTTTTTGTCAAAGCACCGGAATTAAGTTTCCAACAATAGTACTCAACGGCTTAGAAAAACAGAAGCAGAACTTAGCTTTATAAGCAGAACTTGGCTTATACAATGATCGGTACCTAACGGCTTTTACTTGATCTTTTCAACCTTAAATTTTACCGTTACTTTACCTAGTTAATGCTGTACGAAGTCATTTAATGCGTATTACCATTTTTTGTATAAAGCAAAGAATGATTATTTTGAAAGCTTTATGCAGGATCTTTTTTAGGAAATAAAGTTGTTTCTATCAGAAGTCAAAGGAGCCGTTCTTTTATTAAAGACGTTGGATTCAAGTTTTCTATATATATAGATCAAATCCATATAGAGAAGAACGCTGATTATTTTTCAAGGAACATATTATATACCCAACGTTATTTTCAGCAACCATGAACCAATTGTTATCTTCTAGCTCAACTTACAGAAAGGCTACACACTCTTCATAATATACATCTGATCTTCTGAGATCACTTTGTACAGCTGTTTCTTCACCTCTTCAAGCTAAACACTTTACTATATCTTTGAGAAGAGTTTGTAATCTGGAAAAGAGTTTTTTCCATAACTTTGTTGTACTGATTTATATTGTGTTGAGATATTAAGAGTTTCAGTAGGAAAAGGATAAGCCCTACTGAAGTGGGTATGTTCAAGTGTGTACTGTAAAATCCAAAGTCTTTTAGTGATACCTTCTGGAAACAGAAGGGGAGACGTAGAAGATTTCATTTTCGAACTTCTATAAACAACCATTGTCTACTGCCTATTGTTTTACTATTTTCACCTTAATCCATCGGATCGTTTCCGCAAACATGGAGGAATCAATCTGGTTCTTGGATAGTGGCTACTCTAGACACATGACTATAAGCAAAGATCTCCTGTCAGAAGTAATTAACTACAAAGTTCAAACAATCACCTTCGGTGACAATTCTAAAGGTAAAGCTGTTGGTAAGGATAAGATTATCCACGGCAAAATTATTATTAAAGATGTACTTCTTATAGAGAATCTATGTTATAACCTGATAGGCATAAGCCAACTATGTGACAGTGGTTACACCGTAGAATTTCAAAAAATCATTTGTACTGTCAAAACCACGGCAGGTAATATCATGTTAACTGGTCACAGAGAGCAAAATACATAAAAGGTTAAATGGAATGATGACTGTCTTAGCGCACCTACCTGTTTTGTCGCCTTAAATGGTAATAAAAATTGGCTTTGGCATAAACGACTCAACCATCTTAATTTCAAATCTATTGCCACTATCAGCAAACTTAAATTAGTATCTGGATTACCTAACATTTATTTTGCCAAAGATAGAATTTTCAATGCTTGTCAGTTAGGTAAACAAGTCCGGTCAACATTCAAGAGCAAAGGAAGAAACTCATCAGCAAGATGCCTGGAACTTCTTCATATGGACTTGCGATAAGTAAATAACACAAGATTTTTATGGATGTTCGGAGATTTAATACTCCTACATCACCCCTTCTTCCTTTTCCAGGAAGGATTCCATTAAAAGACTTTGTCTTTACAACGTATTTGCAACAGCCCACTCCAATCAGGACTTATCACATTGACCTGCACTACTGCGAAGGAAATATATGAAAAACTTACTCAACTATGCGAAGGCAATTATCAGACTAAGGAAAACAAGTTGACTGTGGCTATCCAGAAGTTTAACAATGCTAAGATGAAGCTAGGAGAAACTCTTGCAGAATTTGACGATCTGTGCTTTTCAACAATCTGAGGAGCACCTTCAGTTATTGTTGTAGTTGTATTCTCCTTCAGAATTCTCATTGGCCCGTCAGTGATGACATACCACATATCGTCATCTTGCGCTGCTAAATGTGCCTGCATGCGAATTTTCCAATCGCTAGAAAACAATTTGCTATATTAACGGAACAGTGTGCTAAGCAGAAATCAGTTCTTTTCAGCTCACAATTGAATCACAACAGCTTGCTTGCATACTTGAAAAGATCTCCGAGCACTCAAAAACTTACTCAACTATGCGAAGGCAATGATCAGACTAAGGAAAACAAGTTGACTGTGGCTATTCAGAATTTTGACAACGCTAAGATGAAGCCAGGATAAACTCTTTCAGAATTTGACGAATGGTTTAGCAGTATCATCATCGAACTCTCTTCACTCGGGAAAGAATATTCCAATAGAGAAATTGCCAGATTGATTCCTCCAAGTTCCTTTTCTTTGACACCTAACATTATTGAAAAGAGAGATTGGTACCTTTTCCTATTTGGGTCCTGAGCTTATTAGACCCTTAGGAATCCACACTTGAATTATCCTAAAGGATTTTTCATGATGTGTCCTAAGGAGAGAGCTGTTATGTGAATGATCAGGTGGTTTCTACAGTGTCTTTTTCTTTCCAAGATTTTTAAGGAGTTCATTTGTAATGTTCTCAATGATCTGATCAATATTCTCAGTGGAGACAGAGCTTTTAGAGCCGGTTTCAGTTGGTGCCTCATGCTTTGATGGCGAAGAACTGGATGGAGGAGAATTTACATGCAGCAAGGGATCATTTATCTGTGCTTCCTTGGGCGATGACGATAGTAGTTCTGAGGGAGATTTTGGATCATCCTTGGTGGGAGAACAGATGAAGAGATCATTGGATTATCCCGAAAGGTGACAACTTTATCAATGTCGGATAAAATTTTTTCTGCCTCATCAACAGAAACCTTTTGATCAGCTGAGGGATCACGTGTAGACGGTTGTGTAGACTGATCCATTGCAGAGGTTGATGGAGACTCGGATGGAATATTGGTGGAAATCTGATGCAAGTAGGACTCGCTGACTCTTCTTTTTCATGAATCTTTTATTTTCTTTAACTCGTCTTCTGTCACCTGATTTCTTTTCATCTTTTCTTGGCATGTTGCATTCTGCAATAAAGTATCCTTTCTTTCCATAGTTAAAACAAGCTTGACCATCATCAATATGGTCTTTGTTGAAGTGAGGTTTATTCATCTGTGATTGATTCTTGCGCATGAATTTACTGAATTTTTTAACAAATAAAGACATGGCTTCATTGCTTAATTGCTCGGCCGATATCTTACTTGAGGACTCTTCGACAAGAAGAGTCACTATGGTAGCTGGCAGTGCCTTTGTTTGTTGCGATGTGGATGGATCCTCTTCAGTTCGTATTCCTAGCTCGAACTCATATTCTTTAAGGTCGGCGAAGAGATCATGAAGTTCCAGTTTGTTCAGATCTTTTGATTCTCGCATTGCTATAGTCTTTACATCCCATTCTCTGGGAAGAGCTCGCATAACCTTTAAAGCAATTTCTCTGTTGGAATATTCTTTCCCAAGTGAGGTGAGTTCGATGATGGTACTGCTAAAGCGTTCGTCAAATTCTGCAAGAGTTTCTCCTGGCTTCATCTTAGCGTTGTCAAACTTCTGGATAGCCACAATCAACTTTTTTTCCTTAGTCTGATCATTGCCTTCGCAAAGTTGAGTAATTTTTTCCCATATTTACTTCGCAGTAGTGCAGGTTTTGATCTTGGCAAACATATTCTTGTACAGAGTTTTATTGAGAATATATTTCGCAATGTTATCCAAATTTGCCTTTTTTTTACCCTCAGCTGTCCATTCAGATATGTGCTTTTCAACTATAAAGACTTGTTTGAAGAAACGTTATCCAAACGTTTTTAGAAACACTGACATCTTTATGGCTTCTTTCAATAAAATTCCAATGTTCTCTAAAGAAGATTATGACGATTGGAAAATTCACATTCAGGCACATTTAGCAGCCCAAGATGATAATATGTGTTATGTCATCACTGACGAGCCAATGAGAATTCTGAAGGCGAATACAGCTGCAACAATAACTGAAGGTGCTCCTCAGATGGTTGAAAACAGATCTGAATGGACAACCGAGGATAAAAAGAAGGTAAATTTTGTCATACATCAAAATTATTGGGAATAATATTTTCTTCAACACCCCCGTCTAAACTCTATATCGATCCCCAACAAAAAGTTTTACTTCCTCTTTTAAGTATTTAACCTGAAAAGTTTTTGTAGAACCTGTAAATCAGACTACGTATAATCCATGCATAATTACTATTTTTTAAATTAAAATGATTTTATGCATGAGGATTTAAATTATTTTCTTTAAAAATTGTTTAGTATTTTACGCAGTAGTTTAGTTTTATCTTTTTAGTTTAAGTGAGGCCGGACTGGAGTTGGAGTATAAAGATAAAATTTAATATTAAGAAAACATTCCTCGAATTTATTTAAGATAAATAATAAGTTAATTTAATGTAAAAGAATGTTTAAAGAATTATTTAAGTAATTTGAGATAAGTAGTAAATAAATTCTTTTAGGTTCAATAATTAATTTTTTAATTCATTAAAATATTTAATGGGTAGATAAAACTTTAAAGATTTAAAATACAATATTTAAGGAATATTCTACCACATTTTTAATAAGCAAAAATTGGCCACTTTATAAGATTTGATATAAGTTTGTCAACTCTCCATTTTTATATCTTTCCATATCCCTTCATGGTAGAATAATTCCTTCATTTTAAAGCCCCACTAGTTAACAATTAAGCAATATCCTCCCATATTTTTAATAGCAAATTTCGGCCACCTCCCATTTAAGATTTGAATTAAATTTGACAACTCATTTTCATTGATATCTTTCATTAATCCTTTTCTTGACATAATAATCCCTTCATTTTTAATCACCAAAAAATTATTAAATAAGCAATATCTACCCTTATTGGATAGCTAAGAATCGGCCATTCATCTCCCATCACTCCATCAAATCCCATATTATATATTTTCCTATCTAACAAACAACTAGGATAGCAAGATTCATTTTGCCTTTCAAATCTCCCTTTTTATTTAGTAAACTTCCCTTCATTCCCTAGCCATTTCCTCCATCCATATTCTCGAAATTTCAGAGAAAAATAAGCAGAAAAATCGTGAGAAAGTAAGGGAGAAACAAGAGAGAAAAATAAGAAACAAAAGAAGAACACTCTGTCTCCGCCGGGCCGTTTCGTTGCACTAGTTTGTTTTCTTATTCATCAAAATTTCCAGGCATGTATATATGGTTTCTTTGCTCTTCAATCAAGTCATATAAACATTTTAAAACATTACATGATCTCGATTTTATGGCAAAAACAGAAATTGGACAGCAAGTTTTATAAACATACTGCACAGATTTTTGGCCCTCCCACTTGTGCTTCACGTTTTTGTTGGTTTTGTGGTTTCAGCAGGATGGCTCGATTCCAGGCACCCAAGGCTGAATCTAGACATGTACTAGGGCATGTTAAGGTCGTGTAAGTCCATTGGTACCAGCCCCTACAAGCTGGAGGAAGAGATTTGACAGCAACTCTTCTTATGGAAATTTATGAGTCTCGAATTTTTGTGTTGCTTGTCTAAGGCAAGTGTTCTGATCTTGAATGCCCTAGGGGCTGTAGCTATGGTTAGAACCTCTTCTTGGCTTGTCTAGGACGTGACTAAGATGCCTTTTCATGGCTTGGTTCATGGTCTCATCGGATTTTAAAACAAAACAAGACAAGTGCCCCTCGGTTTTCAAGTTTCGGATTTCGTGTGTGTGAGTGGTTTGGTGTGGATCTTGGTTGGCTTCTAGCCCTTAGCCATGTTTCACACAATACCTCATATGACCACTGGAACGACACATGACAGCAAGCGATCCAAACAATCGCATAGTACAGAATTTTATTGGTGTTTTCGGTTTCAGTTTCGGTTGTCTTGAGTGGTTGCTTGGATTATGTTTGGCCTAAGGCCCTTAGGCATGGTTCAAACCATACCTTAGGATGTTGGTAAGAGGCTCTGGTTGGTGGTTCAAGCCCCAAGGGCCATTAGCCTTGCAAACGACGGAAGGAAGTAATTTTCTTGACAAAAACTTTGTGCTTCGGTTCAGAGGCTCGTTTGAGTTCTTGGTTGGCTTTTAGCCTATGGCCTTGGACTGGACAGTGTCTTATTGAGTTAGTAAGATCATGTTTTTGGCTGTTTGTGATTTGGTTAAGTTTAGAGGTCGTACAAGAATTTATGGTGCAATGTGCCAAAAGTGACTCTCGAAAGAGCGTTTCATGGTTTTGGCCTCCATGCACCATTTTCGTGTATTACAGCCCTTGGTATATATTTTTCATCATTTTAGGTGTATTTTAATCATGACTAAATGATGGTCCGATGTTGGTTCGGGTTGGTACGGAGTCATGGTTAAATATTAAGTTTGTTGGGCATAATAGTCTCGTTTTTAGTTCGATTTTGAAGCGTTGGTC
This sequence comes from Primulina eburnea, assembly GCF_022965805.1. NCBI lineage: Eukaryota > Viridiplantae > Streptophyta > Magnoliopsida > Lamiales > Gesneriaceae > Primulina > Primulina eburnea. The sequence continues at coordinate 15,825,458 of NC_133111.1, forward strand.
AAGATAAGTTATTTGCATGGTCAAGTCAAGTTATTTGCATATTTTTCATGTTAGGATTAGGATGCAGCGAGCCTGGGAACGATCCAGCCCAATTGGTAAAATAACTCAGGAGTTTAATTATATTACGTGCATAAATATAAAAGTTTATTTTTGAGATATGCGATATGTCTTGTGGTCACCTCACACTCATGGGATTGCAGCTTATGGAATTATTACTTCATCCGGTGGCTACTGACCGGTTCATGTTCATGTATGAGTACGGATATCCAGTCCAAGGGCTGTGATGATCTCTACCGCCCAGTATACTGTGGTTTAGTCTGATCAGACGATTCAGTTCATGTTATGGGCCACTTGCGTAGAACATATTCTCAACAGAAAAAAATTATGATATGCTATTTTATGACAGGGCTCTATCGAGCAAACATTTCACTTAAGATTTTTCAGTTATGCACGTATTTATAATTATTCATGTCACAATTTTCACGTTACGCTTCAAGATATGAAATCTTTACACGGCATGCAATTTTATGATTATTTTACTTGTTATTCACGATATATGCATGATGAGTCTTTAGACTCACTAGACTTGATTGTTGTAGGTACTAATGAGGTCGGGACCGAGGGCGGGGACAAGTGAGCCATCTTGGGTCGGCAGTAGTAGGAACCCGAGGACCTCATTTTCAGCACTTATTATTTTTATTCCAAACTCAGTTTTTATTTTGTTGAATTATTTTAAGTTGTTGTTTTGAATACATTTTACTTCTGCTGCTACTTTGAACATTTAAACTTTTTATCAGTTTATTTTATGAATGAGGCAAGTTATTTACTTTTAAAGAAATTTTTTAAATAATTCCGCAAATTTTCAAATACGAATTTCGGGCCTCTACAGTTTTTCTTTCATTTTGTTCTTGTAATATATTTAAAATTATATGAACATGTTTGGTTATAAACTGAAAAGAAATAGGGTTACCTTGAAAGGTTCCTATAATATATGTTTCATTAACATCAGTTAAAGGATAAATTTGATAAATAAAAGGAAGTGTAATTATAAGTTGACTAGAAATATATTTTACTAATAAAAAAATGTTAAAATATAGTTTTTATCTTTGCAACTATATGATTTTGATAATTTATAATTATTGATAAAATTTCTCCTCCAGCATGAGAAAGGAAATGAGTAGTTTTATTAAAATTTTTAGTATGAATTAATCTTTCTTGTATAACATTTTTGATCAATGGAGGAACAACTTCACTCTTTTTATTCAATAAGATACCAAAGTGCATGATTGACTCATTCGTTATTAGAAATAATCGCAGGAATCTATACCACTATAAATCATAGCATGACAATTTTTCTTATAAGAATTATCAATTAATAAAGTAATATGAATATGTCATTTTATATATAATCATACTTAAAACAGATAAATATTTTTGATTTGGATCATGAAATGAAAAATCTTGAAAATTATCAAAACCTTCATAATTAAATATATAGCGTCCAAAAAATTTGAAGGTCCACGTGAACCACATGCATGCAAGTTATCAAATTTCTTATGTATTTGAATTAATTTATTTTAAGGCATTAAATGCATGATTTTAACACCAGTATATGTGTTTAATTCATGGTTCATTAAGATTGCATGATATAGAGCTTTTAGCAGTATTTTACGCTCGAACGAGGAATGAAGACCGTGGACAATTAATGAAAAATATTTTTATTAAATAATTATTTTAATTATTTAATATATGGTGTAAATAAGGGTGATTTTTAAATATGGGTCTTGTTAAGGTATTTTTACCCATCGAATCATATTTTAAACCGACACGTGAATTTTAGCAAGTCAAGGGACTTTTTGAAGGTTCGAGCATTATTTTCAAAAATGCACCTAAACGAAATATTTTACAAGGGTGTTTCTGGGCTTAATGGGCCTACTTTAAGATATATTAGGCCTAAAATTCTACTCATCCTCATTATTTTTAATTTAGGCCTAATATACACCTAATATTATATCTAACCCTACACAAAACCCTAACCCCATCCGCACTTCATATTCCGGCTGCCCCACCCTCTCCACCTCCAGCAGCAGCTCATGAAATTTCAGCAGCCATCTTGCTTGGTTTTTTCTAGTTTTGTAAAGGAACTCATCCCATCCCTCCGGTGCCCGTTCTCGCGATTGTGTCAAGGTGTCCGAGCGTAAATATGCAAGGCACGCCCTATACCTTATTTTTCTCATCATTCACATCAATATATATCTATTTGTGTGTTTATGCATGAATAAACATCAGCTCTACTAAGTTATATGCATATGGATCGAATGTGCATGGAAACACTTCACTTTTCTTCATGTAACTCACGTTTTTGTTGACATGGTCGTAGGGGTTGCTGTGTTTGACGTTAACAGACGATTTGCAGCAGGTTAAGTGAAGGTTTAAGTGTTGAGATCAGGTCTGAATCATGCGGCTTAGGGGTCGATCGGATCTTGTGTCTTGGTGGTTGTTATGGCTAGATCGGGTAAAAGGGGTGAGATCAGCGTTCATGCTCTCAGTTCAAGCCGTGGTCCAGACACTGATGGGTACGTTTCAAGGCCGGGAATGGTCCATGATCTGCTGGACGCAAGGTTGGAAGTGGTTCGAATGTTATGTGGCAAGTTGGGTTGCTTCATGGGTGAGCCGAGCGATCCGATGGGTAGAGGCTGTAGACGTGTGTTTGGTTGGTCCATGAGGGAGCTCATGGCTCGACCTTGGTCTTAGGATAGTTGGTTAAGGGCTGGTCACATTGGTTTCGAGCCTAGAGTCGAGTTGTGGGAGCTAGGTGCACTAGGGTTCGAAAGTTCTTAGTGCAGAAAATTCCAGCAGCTAGTCGAGGGTTTTCGAGGGCTTTAGGTGGTTTGAAATGTGTTATTTAAGGGCTGGTCACGTGTGGTTAGGTCTTGGTTTAAGTGTGGAAAAGGTTGGTTGAGTTTCAGGTTAATTCGGGTTAAAACCGGGACCTCGGTCCAAGTTTTAAAACGAATTATACAAAGTACTGAATGAGCTCGAGTTTACGTCTAGGAAATAATTCTAAATATGTTTTGAGGTGTTTCAATAAGTTTGGTTGGCTTTGGGTCATAATTTTGAAGTTCGGGGTAAAATGGTCAATTAGTGTTTCCGGGGGAAAAAATGATCATTTTGTATCCAGGTCGAGTTAGCAATCTTGGCATCGCCCTGATAATCAAAAATTACATGTTTTAAAATATATATTTAATATGAACATGATTTTTTATGGAAATTCGGAAAACACGTTGCATGCTTAATTTTAAGAAAATGTAAGCATATGTATGATTTTTATAAGTGATGAATACGATAACATGTTTTGAAGGAGGAGAATTAGTTGTGACTAACACGAATACGAACATGTAAGAACAAGGCTCAGTGGATGGGTAATATTGTCGTTGATGTCCCCGCCGTCGGGTACCACGGTTATATGTAAGTGGATCCATTGAATTAGAGCTGATACGAAGGTGATAACTAATGATCTGAATTCAATTAAGGAAAAGAATACGTATATGATGACACAATATGACATGATTTGATATGTTTATGTTTACGTTTATGTTCATGCTTTGAAAAATCATGAAAGTTACTTTATTTACAGTACTTTTCACTGTTGCATGATATATATACGCACTTGTTAAACGGTTCATGTGTCTTGAGTGTTCAGTCTCATTATGTGTGAATTGTGCAGGTGAGCAGTTTGTTGATGAGGAGAATTGGAGGCGCTGGAGAATGAGTAGGCTGAGCTAGGGTGCACATGTTAACCGGCGGGTCTTGCATTCTTCCGCATATTATGATCATGAGTCATGAGTCAAGTGTGTAAACAATATTTTAAATGTTTTTGCATCTCTTTATACGTTGATGATTTTGACAGACGTTGAGTATTTTAAAACAGTAGACTAGGAGATTGATTTCATTTTACGATTTAATTAATTGTAGTTATTTTAATCAGTAGTTGGACGACTTTTAAAATGCGTGATTGACTGCTTTTTATTGCATGCATATGTTTGAGGATTTCCGAAAAGATCTTTAAAAAAATTATTTCAGTATAATTTTAAGCAGTAGATGTTTCAAAATACTAAATCTTCTTTGTTATTTTCAATAAGTTAAATACGATAATTTAAACTATTTTTGTTTTGCTGTAAAAATTTTATTTGTTCCTTAACATTATTAATCTCTTTAATCAGATCCAGTATAGTAACTGTTTGGTTACTATATTTTTTCTGTATAAGAATTTTTTTACTTCTTCCATAGAATAAGCTTGTTCTTGTTTATTAAGAATATTATTTTTTTACTTCTTTCATAGAATAAGCTTATTCTTGTTTATTAAGAATATTATTACTAATTGTTGAAGCACTATTATTTATTTGATCTATAATTATAGATTTTAAAATTGGATCCTTAATCATTTTAATGAATTCTAAAATTTTATTATTTGTTAAAACATTAATATTACGACACATGAAATTTAGACATAAGTTTATAAAAATCATCATTTTTATCATTGATAGTACTTAGATGATTTATACAAGATTGTCACTGAATACAAGTATCAAAATCTTCTTTTTCAAAGTTAATGAATCATATTACGACCCATGAAATTTAGACATAAGTTTATAAAATTCATCATTTTTATCATCGATATTACTAATAGATGATTTATACAAGATTGTCATTGAATACAAGTATCAAAATCTTCTTTTCAAAGTTAATTGATTCATTATTTATAATAAAAAAAAGATAAAATAGTGTAAATGTCATTTTGTCGTGAATGTGTTGTGTTGTTAAATTATTAACTTAGTTTTGAATATTGATTATTGTTTTATCTATTTTAATTTTTTATATGCTTTGAATTATATTTTATATTTGAAGATAATATATTGTTGTTGTTTTCAAATAAATTAATATTCTAATATTTTTCTATAAAAAACCGTAAACCGGCCGCAACCGGTTGAAACTGCTCAAAAATGCAAGGTTAATTTTCTATGTAAAACAGTAATCATTTTTTCAAAATACTAACCGACCGCATATGACAATTCGGTTTAAATTTTTTAAAAATAATCGCAAAACCATACCATGATCACCCCTAATTAAGTGGGTCATTTGCAAATTTGAGCTCCAAACAAAAAAAATATTAAGGTCAAGGGCTTTAGAATATTTTTTTGGTCAATAGACCTTATTATAATTAATAGCTAATCTAAATATTAATTAATAGGGTTTTGAGCTAATTGAGAAAACCCAACTTCCCCTCCCCTCCCTCCTCGTTCTTTCAGGTCATGCTCAAACTTTGATCTCTTCTTCCTTTGCATCATCGCTATTGTCCATTTATTTCCATTTTTCTCATTCTCAATCTTCATTTCATTCTTAGCATTCTCAACCTTTTCATTTTCTTTTCTCCAAGGTATTTTATTTGGCCATTTATGTTTTCATAGGATCATTGGAATATCAGTATAAGGTATTTTATTTGGCCATTTATGTTTTCATGTGTGTGGATTATCAGCTACTCAAGTAATTTGATTTCTTATTCGGTTTGTTAAAACATTTATTTCAGTCGGTTAAATTATATATTTCAGTCGGTCAATAGCATTCAGTCGGTCGGTTAAATCATATATCATTGTCGCTTAATATCATTGAGTCAGTCGGTTCATATTCAGTAGGTTGAAACATTTATTTCCGTAGGTTAAGTTATGCATTGCAGTCGGTCAATATCATTCAATCAGTCGGTTATAGTTATATATTTCCAACTCCCTTACATCCATTATTTATACTTTTTTTTTCAGATTGTGTGGACAGCGATATGATTCAAATCTTAATTAATTTTGATGGTGAATGGAAGGTTGATGGTGAACATAGATATTCATGGTGTGATGGAAGTAATTCGGGATGGCATGCTATATCTATTGATGATAGTAATGTAAGGATTGAAGATGTTGAAGATGCAATTTTTGAGACACTTCATTTGGATAGACATGATATGGTATTGAAGCTAAGTTATTTGCCAAAATTTGAGGTATCTAATCCAAGGCCAATATATATAAAAAGCTCAAGAGCATTGACAACATATCTGTCTTTTGGCGTTTCAAATGTTAGACCTTTGCTTCATGTTGAAATTATCAAAACAAGTGGCTTTGAAACAAGTTATGAAAAAAATGACAATGCTAAAGATCTTGAAGTTTGTAGAGATCATAATGAGGAGATGATTGACAATTGTGAAACTGAAGTATATGGTGGTAATGAGAGAACATATGATGAATATTTTGATGGAGTATTTTTTGAGAATGACTTAGACAATGAAATGAATGAGCATGAGAATGGGGTGGATGAAATAACAAGTATTGATAATGTGGTAACAGAAATGGTTGAGAATGAATTTTTTGTGAATGAAGAGAATCATGTTGAAGAGCTTACATTGTGTACAACACATAATACACAAGTTGAATTTTCTTATCCTGAACAAGATGTGCATGATTCTACATTATTAGCCACAGTAGGAGATGTTGAAGGGAATGTGACTTATTCTTTTAATGATTTGTCTAATTTTTTTGTCGGTCAAGAGTTTGAGAGTAAAGATGAATTTCAAACAGAATTGTTTAAGATTTGTTTAAATGCGTCCTTTGAAATAGATGTTCGAAAATCCAACAAAAAAATTTATGATGTTAGATGTGTTACACCGAGTTGCAGTTGGAAAATACGTGCATCACAAATAGAGAATTCATCACGATTCTCTATACGTGTTTATCGTAACACACATACTTGTGACCTTTCATATCGGAGGAAAATGCATCGACAAGCAACATCAGACTTTGTAGCAAAGATTTTGGTTGAAAATTTTAAAGGACAACTCAGTTTGCCTGAACCAAAAACCATAGTTACAATGATGCAAAATAAAGGTGTTGAAATTAGTTACTTCAAAGCATGGAGGGGAAGACAACTTGCTTTGGATAAGTTACTTGGCAGTCCTAAGAGAGTTATCGAATTATGCCTTCATATTTGTACATGATTGAACAAGTAAACAGAGGCTCGAAAACTGATTTGGTGACAGATTCAACAGGTAGATTTAAATATATGTTTCTAGCATACTGGACATGCATTGATGGATTTCGTAGAATGAGAAAAGTTATATCTGTTGATGGAACATTTTTAAAATGCAAATATAGAGGTTGTTTACTTGTTGCTACAGCCCAAGATGGTGACTTTCATCAATTTCCTATAGCATGGGCCATTGTTGACTCTGAGAATGATGATTCATGGACTTGGTTTATGCAGAAGTTGAAGGAGTTTATTAATGATGATCTTAACTTGGTAATCGTTTCTGACAGACATATATATTATTAATGTTGTTCGTACTGTATATGAGCATGCATCACATGTACATTGCTCGTGGCATCTTTCACAGAACCTTAAAAGAGTGTCTGGCGGAAAAGGTGGGATTGATTTGTTTATGAAAACAGCATAGGCATACAAAGTGTCTGAATTTGATGAGTTATACGGATGTTTGAAAGAGAGGTATCCTAACATTGCATCGTATCTTGAAATGCATTCATCTCCTGACAAATGGTCTAGAGCTTATTCCCCTGGTGCTAGATACAATATAATGACGACAAATGGGGTAGAGTCAATAAATGCAAAACTTAAGACTGAAAGAGAGATGCTTATTGTAGCATTGTTGGATGCAATTCATAAATTAACTTCAAAGTGGTTCAACATGCATCGAAATGCAGCAGGTTCAGCTACGAAGACACTTACTCCATCGACAGAGGCTATCTTGAGAGCTAATTTTACATTGTCACAACGGTTAAAAGCATCTCAACTCAATTCATTTGAGTATCACGTATACGATGATGGGAAGGATGAAGTTGTTAATTTATCTGATAGATCTTGTAGTTGTCGAGTGTTTCAAATTGATAAAATTCCATGCGCTCATGCAATTGCAGCAATTTATGGGGCAAAATTAGATTTGTATGACTTTTGCTCGCCCTACTACTCATCACAAATGTGGGCCCTCGCTTATGCTGATACCATATATTCGGTGCCCATTGCAAATGAATGGAACATTCCAGATCATTTTAAATACAATGTACTTCCCCCGGATGTCAAGGGGAAACGTGGTAGAGCACAAAAGGAAAGAATTCCTTCTATTGGGGGAGTTTGGTCGGAAGCGAAATAAAAAATGTGGTGTATGTCATGAATCTGGCCATTACCGAAAAAAATGCCCTAAGAGACAAACTGATGTGTAGACAAGTTGTTTAATATTTTGTTTACGATGTTGTATTTGCATGTTGATTAGTTTTTGTCAAGTTTGTTGTTTGAACAAGTTGTGCATGCAGATTCAATGTGGGGACCCGAACGCTAATCAAGTTCTTAATCATCATTGGGACTAATTATTCAATTATAAAACAGGGTCTAAATTTTTTTTTTTAAAATTGCGGAACGTAGTGACGTACAACAGATACACATCTCAGTATATAAAATACAATACAAGTCCTGTACTGCCTGCATTCAAACTAAACTAAGGTTTAACAACTCATGTCAAGTGTTCCAACCCTATTATACATCAAAATCAAAGTCCGGAATCTCCACTCTAATCACGATCTTTCTTCATCTCCTCAACCCTGAACCTGTCCCACCTGTTGTCATGTACACATACAGACAAGACAACAGCCGGATAATTCCGGTGAGAATATAATCCCAGTATAAATCAACGAAACATGCAATCATATAAACAAATATAAAGCATGTAATCAAGTAACAGATATATGTATCAACATCTGAAACATAATCAATATCAAACTGTCGACAATGCTCGTGACTCCACGACTCAGACTAGACTCAATCCTAGCCTAGGGATCCCGGTTTCCAGACATTGGCATTCCATATCGACCAACAGTGATAGAAAAGACTCCAGTTCTATCCACGTCGATATAGCATCGATTACCAGTCATAGAAGAAGCTCTGTTTCTATCCACATCAGTATAGTATCGATCACCAGTAATAGAAGAAACTCCAATTCTATCCACATCGATATAACATCGATCAACAATAATAGAAGAAGTTATAATTCTATACAAATCGATACAATACTGATCACCGGTAATAGAATGAGCTATAATTCTATCCACATCGATAGCCAATTATCTAGCGACAGACGATGACACTTCCGCCAGTACAATATCTCATGACATCGTGCAATGTGCCCGTGGTGATCCCACCACTATCAGTCACTTCTGTCATAAGACTACTCGTCTAATACCTGCTATCTATAAATCAAGAGAACAAGTATATCAACCAAATCAATGCAATATCAATGCAATAAAGTAAAGTATGTGATTTAGGGAAACTCAAGTCTAAACCGACTCAAGTCGATCTCCCAATACCACATTGACTTATACCTTTCTTTCGTCGGTTTCTGGCTCAGTCGAAGTCCTGAATTCACAGTCTGTCTGGCAATGACAATATCAATAATCTCATGTCACTATACCGTTCAAATCAATAACAATCTGATCAATCTTGATTTAATTCAAAATCAACGGCATAACGGTACAATTTCAATATCCTCGTCAATACAACATCACCAGATAATAGTTACAATCCATAACTCATATCCAATACATTCTATAATCAATCCATAATCCAAATCCGTCCCAAAATCAATCCATATATTCTGAAAAATCATAACAATTCCATAATCAATCTGTTTCTTAATCTGACTTCGATTCTACGATGTCTAACATATCAAGAACATCATATATGAATCCTATTCAATTCTGACAATAGCATAATTTCAAAGTCTGTCAAAACGTAGCAAAACTTTCCTCAAGTTGTAGCCTACGTTGATAGGATTGCAGTACTGAAGTCAGATTACAATTCGGACAGACGGATTGAATTATAAAGACGTAAGGATTTTTCCATACTTCACAGAGACTTGAAGGAAATCTCGATTCTTGCTTCCAAATTCTGAAGAAACGAAATTCTATTTCCTTATATATATTGCATGCAAAATTCCATACGTGTCATCCTCACAATTCGCCCAAATCCTCTCGCGCATATGCGCGCATTGTCTTCGCGCATATGCGCGAGACCATGTCTCGGCGCGTGCTGCACACCTCGCCTCGCGCATATGCGCGAACCTATCGGCGCATATGCGCGAGGTCCTGTGCGATTTTGGGGTACCTACTGCCTCCTTCGCGCATATGCGCTCATTCACTCCGCGCATATGCGCGAAGCCTACTGCCTGTTGTGCGCATGAGCGCGCATTGGTTCGCGCATGTGCGCCACAGCTACTGTCCTCGCACATTAAAATCTTATTTTGTGTCCCGATTAATCCTTTCATAATCACATTAAATTATAAATCAATAATTACAGATTAATAGGATTAAATTTCCGGGCATTACATTTCTCCCCCTCTAAGATACGATTTCGTCCTCGAAATCATCGATAATCAAATCATATCATTAAGAAATAATGTAATTACAATCGAGTACATATTTACATCAGTGGAACAATGCTGGGAATTCTTGTCTCATATCAGATTCAGTCTCCCAAGTAGCTTCTTCAACACCATGACAAGTCCATTGTACTTTCACCAACTGAATCATCTTCGTTCTGAGCTGTTTTTCTTTACGATCGATAATCCGGATCGGCTTCACGACATAACTCAATGTCTCATCCAGCTCAGTCTCGTCTGGTTGAATAACATGTGAATCATCAGGGAGATATTTCCTCAGAATCGATACATGAAAAACATCATGTATTCCAGATAATGAAGGCGGAAAAGCGAGTCGATAGGCACGATCTCCTATCTTTTCAAGAATTTCATAAGGACCCACATATCTTGGAGACAATTTTCCTTTCTTGCCGAATCTGAAAACTCCCCTGAAAGGAGAAATCTTCAGGAACACTCGGTCTCCTGCCTCAAATACCAACGGTCGTCGCCGAAGGTTGGCATATTTGGCTTGTCGGTCCTGAGCTGCCTTCATTTTCTTCTGAATCAATTTCACTTTTTCAGTCATATCTCTGATCATGTCAGGTCCAGTCTCAGGAACTTCAGAGATATCATCCCAGTAAAGAGGGGATCTGCATTTCTTTCCGTACAACGCTTCGAATGGAGCCATCTCAATACTTGTCTGATAGCTATTGTTGTACGAAAATTCATAAAGAGGCAATGCATCTTGCCAACTAGTGCTAAAATCCAGCACTACAGCTCTCAGCATATCTTCCAATGTCTGGATCGTACGTTCTGACTGTCCGTCGGTCTGTGGATGATATGCGGTACTCAGATATAATTTCGTACCGAGAACTTGCTGCAAACTCTGCCAGAAGTGCGAAGTAAACCGAGTATCTCGGTCTGAAACAATCGATTTCGGCACTCTATGCAATCTAACAACTTCTTTGACATAGATATCGGCCATCTGATCGTATCTATACGTCATTTTGTATGAAATGAAACATGCAGATTTGGTCAATCGATCCATCACGACCCAAATCGAATCACAACCTCTGGAGGATCTCGGTAACTATGTCACAAAGTCCATGGAAATGTGATCTCATTTCCATTCAGGAATGGACAAACTTTGCAACAATCCTCATGGTTTCTTTCTTTCAGCTTTCACATGTTGGAAATTCAGACACTTGGCTACAAATTCAGTCACATCAGATTTCATTTGTTTTCACCAATACTGTGTCTTTACATCATTGTACATTTTCCTGCCACCAGGATGAATGCTAAAACGACTGTTGTGCGCTTCTGTCAATATCTGTTGTTTCAAATCCGAAACATTCGGCACAACTAGACGATTATTCACATACAAAATGCCATTTCTCACCTGATATTCCGATTGATGTCCCGCTTTAACCATAACAATCGATTATCGTATATTCTGATCACCTTTCTGAGCTGCTTTAATTCTCAAAATCAGCTGTGGTTCAGCTTGAATAGTATATAATCTCATAGGTCTCCTATCTGTCTCAAATACTAATCCAGACAAACAGCAGTCTTCAATCAAATTCGAAACACCCATAGTCGATAAGGATAGAGAGCATACCTTTCGACTCAGTGCATATGCTGCTGCATTGGACTTCCCTGGATAGTATTTGATCTCACAATCAAAGTCTTTCAATAAATCCAGCCATCTCCGCTGTCTCATATTCAACTCTGATTGTGAAAACAGATATTTCAAGCTTTTGTGATCAGAATAAATCTCGAATTTCTCACCGTACAAATAATGTCGCCATATCTTCAGTGCAAAGACTATGGCTGCCAATTCCAGATCATGAATTGGGTAACGAGATTCATGGGATTTCAGTTGTCTTGAGGCATACGCGATCACATGCCCTCGCTGCATCAAAACACAACCCAATCCTCGGTGAGATGCATCACAGTAAACAACAAATCCACCAGTGCCTGAAGGAATCGTCAACACAGGCGCACTGGTCAATCTCTTTTTCAATTCCAAAAAACTGGATTCACAGTCTTCTGACCAAACAAACGGAGTATTCTTCTGAGTTAACTGCGTAATTGGTTTGGCAATACTCGAAAAATCTTTAATGAATCGGTGATAATATCCTGCCAAACCCATGAAACTGCGAATCTCCGGCACAGATGTAGGTCTCGGCCAACTAATCACGGCTTCAACCTTACTGGGATCAACTGATATACCATCTCCCGATATAATATGACCCAGAAACACAACCTGTTTCATCCAGAACTCGCATTTCGACAATTTAGCATACAGTTTCTCTGCCCTCAAAATTCTCAACACAGTCCTCAGATGATTAGCATGTTCCATCATATTCTTTGAATAGATCAATATATCATCAATGAATATGATAACGAAATCATCCAAATATTTCTGAAAGACGCGGTTCATCAATCCCATAAATACCGCTGGTGCATTCGTCAAACCAAAAGGCATGACAATAAACTCATAGTATCCATACCTGGTTCTGAATGCTGTCTTTGAGATATCAGAATCCCTGACTCTCAATTGATGGTATCCAGATCTCAAGTCGATCTTGGAATACACAGATGAACCCTGCAACTGATCAAACAAATCATCAATCCGAGGCAATGGATATTTATTCTTTACCGTTGCCTTGTTCAGTTGACGGTAGTCGATACAAAGTCTCATCGACCCGTCTTTCTTCCTCACGAATAGTACTGGAGCACCCCAAGGAGATACACTCGGTCTGATATATCCCTTGGCCAGTAAATCCTCCAACTATTCTTTCAACTCTTTCAACTCGATCGGTGCCATTCGGTATGGAGCTCTCGAAATCGGAACTGTTCCTGGCATCAATTCTATGCTGAAGTCTATCTCTCGAATCGGAGGCAATCCAGGAATCTCATCTGGAAAGACATCAGCAAACTCACACACCACTGGCAAGTCCGCCAATGATGGGCTCGATTTCAGTAAATCAACTGAATATACCAGGAACCCATCCGCTCCCTTCTGCAATAATCGAGTCATATTCATAGCAGATATCAAAGGAATTCTAGCACGAGAACCCTTACCATAAAATTTCCACTCCTCAGCCATCTCAGGTCTGAATCGGACAATCTTATGGAAACAATCGACTGTAGCCCTATACTTGGTTAACGTATCGATACCGATAATACAATCAAAATCAGATATCCCAAGCACAATACAGTCCAACTCAATCGTATGCCCATCGTACTGCAGTATACTAGATTTAACAGATTTCACTGACATCAAACCTGTCCCTAACGGAGAAGAGACAGACACTACCGCAGACAATGACTCAATGGTAACGCATGACTCAATGCAAATCTCTCAGAAATAAAAGTATGCGATGCACCAGTGTCAATCAGTACATATGCAGGATAACCAGAAATAAAACAGTTACCTGCCACGACATCATCAGGTGCATCCTGTGCTTGCTCCTCAGTCAAAGCGAATAGTCGGGCCTGCTGTCGAGGAGGTTGGCTCGCTGTCTGGCTCCCTCCTGGCCTCTGCTGTGACTGAGTAGACGGTGCTGGCTGAAAGGAATGAATGGCAGAAGATCGTCTACCTGTCTGAGCCGCTGATCCAGACGACTCAGCAGCCTGGGATCCCTGAGCACCTCGCTGTGGACACACTCGGGCAAAGTGTCCATGATGTTTACAAATGCGACAGTTGCCGAACACTCCTCGGCACTGCTCAGTGGAATGCTTCCCTCCACAAGTGCTACAGTAGGGTCCTGTGTAACTCTGGCCCTGACCAGTCTGTCTAGAGCCACTCGAACTGGATGAGCTACTTCCAGCTTTCTTGAATTTCTTTCCCTTAGCTTTCATGAAGTCTTTCTTCCCACTACCACTGCCGCTTTCAAATCGGGGAGCTGGTGGAGGCAGCTGTGATCTCGGTGCTGAAGGCACAAACGAAGCCTCTCTCTGTCTCATTAAACCGGCCTCGGCTCCCTTGGCTCGGTTCAAGGCATCGGTGAAATTGTTTGGCCTCCCGGTATTCACCAAGGTAAAGATTTCAGGATTTAGGCCATTTATAAACTGGTCCGCAACGGCCTCATCATGCTCAGCCATATGAGGAGCAAATCGAAGCAGAGTAGAGAACTTAGCCACATATTCCTCAATGTTTAACTGGCCCTGTCTCAAGTTGGCGAACTCGGCTCCTTTGTCCTTCCTATATGAAACTGGAAAGAACCGTTGATAAAATTCAGTTCTAAACACATTCCAGGTAATGGTCGTACCTCGTTGTTCCAATGCTCGTTTCGTCGTGATCCACCAGTTTTTAGCAACGTCATGCAGCTGGTGTCCGATCAGTTTCACCCTCTTTTCATCAGTATACTCCAAAGATTCGAACATTATTTCAATATCATCCAACCAGCTTTCACATTCCACGGAGTTCTCCGTACCCTTCAAAGTCGGGGGACGGAAGGACTGAAATCTTTTCAACAATTTCTCCATGGGAATAGCTGACACATCCATGGGAGGATTTGAAGTACTACCCTATTCAGGTACTCTTCTCGGAGGCATATCTGATAATCGAAGAGGTTAGTAATTCCAAATACCACTTACTAGTTTCAATCCTCCTCGGACCATCTTACAGCTGATCCATTCCAAATAATACACAATACCATATCAAAATCAGATATTCAGGCAAATATGTATTAAAATAGGAATTCATGCTAGCAATCAAAAGCAGGAAAGAAAACCTCAATCTACCCCGCTCACTAGCTCCTATCTCAATCTCAAGGATCTATTGCTCTGATACCACCTGTTGTAGGGACCCGGACGCTAATCAAGTTCTTAATCATCATTGGGACTAATTAGTCAATTATAAAACAGAGTCTAAATTTTTTTTTTTTTAAATTGCGGAACGTAGTGACATACAACAGATACACATCTCAGTATATAAAATACAATACAAGTCCTGTACTGCCTGCATTCAAACTAAACTAAGGTTTAACAACTCATGTCAAGTGTTCCAACCCTATTATACATCAAAATCAAAGTCCGGAATCTCCACTCTAATCACGATCTTTCTTCATCTCCTCAACCCTGAACCTGTCCCACCTGTTGTCATGTACACATACAAACAAGACAACAGCCGGATAATTCCGGTGAGAATATAATCCCAGTATAAATCAACGAAACATGCAATCATATAAACAAATATAAAGCATGTAATCAAGTAATTGATATATGTATCAACATCTGAAACATAATCAATATCAAACTGTCGACAATGCTCGTGACTCCACGACTCAGACTAGACTCAATCCTAGCCTAGGGATCCCGGTTTCCAGACATTGGCATTCCATATCGACCAACAGTAATAGAAAAGACTCCAGTTCTATCCACGTCGATATAGCATCGATTACCAGTAATAGAAAAAGCTCTGTTTCTATCCACATTAGTATAGTATCGATCACCAGTAATAGAAGAAACTCCAATTTTATCCACATCGATATAACATCGATCAACAATAATAGAAGAAGTTATAATTCTATCCAAATCGATACAATACTGATCACCGGTAATAGAAGGAGCTATAATTCTATCCACATCGATAGCCAATTATCCAGCGACAGACGATGACACTTCCGCCAGTACAATATCTCATGACATCGTGCAATGTGCCCGTGGTGATCCCACCACTATCAGTCACTTCTGTCATAAGACTACTCGTCTAATACCTGCTATCTATAAATCAAGAGAACAAGTATATCAACCAAATCAATGCAATATCAATGCAATAAAGTAAAGTATGTGATTTACGGAAACTCAAGTCTAAACCGACTCAAGTCGATCTCCCAATACCACATTGACTTATACCTTTCTTTCGTCGGTTTCTGGCTCAGTCGAAGTCCTGAATTCACAGTCTGTCTGGCAATGACAATATCAATAATCTCATGTCACTATACCGTTCAAATCAATAACAATCTGATCAATCTTGATTTAATTCAAAATCAACGGCATAACGGTACAATTTCAATATCCTCGTCAATACAACATCACCAGATAATAGTTACAATCCATAACTCATATCCAATACATTCTATAATCAATCCATAATCCAAATCCGTCCCAAAATCAATCCATATATTCTGAAAAATCATAACAATTCCATAATCAATCTGTTTCTTAATCTGACTTCGATTCTACGATGTCTAACATATCAAGAACATCATATATGAATCCTATTCAATTCTGACAATAGCATAATTTCAAAGCCTGTCAAAACGTAGCAAAACTTTCCTCAAGTTGTAGCCTACGTTGATAGGATTGCAGTACTGAAGTCAGATTACAATTCGGACAGACGGATTGAATTATAAAGGCGTAAGGATTTTTCCATACTTCACAGAGACTTGAAGGAAATCTCGATTCTTGCTTCCAAATTCTGAAGAAACGAAATTCTATTTCCTTATATATATTGCATGCAAAATTCCATACGTGTCATCCTCACAATTCGCCCAAATCCTCTCGCGCATATGCGCGCATTTTCTTCGCGCATATGCGCGAGACCATGTCTCGGCGCGTGCTGCACACCTCGCCGCGCGCATATGCGCGCACCTATCGGCGCATATGCGCGAGGTCCTGTGCGATTTTGGGGTACCTACTGCCTCCTTCGCGCATATGCGCTCATTCACTCCGCGCATATGCGCGAAGCCTACTGCCTGTTGCGCGCATGTGCGCCATAGCTACTGTCCTCGCACATTAAAATCTTATTTTGTGTCCCGATTAATCTTTTCATAATCACATTAAATTATAAATCAATAATTACGGATTAATAGGATTAAATTTCCGGACATTACATTTCTCCCCCTCTAAGATACGATTTCGTCCTCGAAATCATCGATAATCAAATCATATCATTAAGAAGGAATGTAATTACAATCGAGTACATATTTACATCAGTGGAACAATGCTGGGAATTCTTGTCTCATATCAGATTCAGTCTCCCAAGTAGCTTCTTCAACACCATGACGAGTCCATTGTACTTTCACCAACGGAATCATCTTCGTTCTGAGCTGTTTTTCTTTACGATCGATAATCCGGATCGGCTTCACGACATAACTCAATGTCTCATCCAGCTCAGTCTCGTCTGGTTGAATAACATGTGAATCATCAGGGAGATATTTCCGCAGCATCGATACATGAAAAACATCATGTATTTCAGATAATGAAGGCGGCAAAGCGAGTCGATAGGCACGATCTCCTATCTTTTCAAGAATTTCATAAGGACCCACATATCTTGGAGACAATTTTCCTTTCTTACCGAATCTTACAACTCCCCGAAAGGAGAAATCTTCAGGAACACTCGGTCCTTCTGCTTCAAATACCAACGGTCGTCGCCGAAGGTTGGCATATTTGGCTTGTCGGTCCTGAGCTGCCTTCATTTTCTTCTGAATCAATTTCACTTTTTCAGTCATATCTCTGATCATGTCAGGTCCAGTCTCAGGAACTTCAGAGATATCATCCCAGTAAAGAGGGGATCTGCATTTCTTTCCGTACAACGCTTCGAATGGAGCCATCTCAATACTTGTCTGATAGCTATTGTTGTACGAAAATTCACAAAGAGGCAATGCATCTTGCCAACTAGTGCTAAAATCCAGCACTACAGCTCTCAGCATATCTTCCAATGTCTGGATCGTACGTTCTGACTGTCCGTCGGTCTGTGGATTTCAGTTAATGCAAATATATTTCAGTGTTTAATCATATATTTCAGTTAATGCATATATTTCAGTCAGTTCAATGTGTTCAATCAGTCAGTTAATGGCGACTGGGAGCGACCGAATGGCGACTGAGTTTATATATTAAAAAATAGTGAGCAAATTCATGTTTTATATGCTATTTAATATATTATGATATATTTTTATGGATAAGAGATTATAAGATGAAAAATAGTGTGAAATAAGCTAAAAGCGATTGAGGACGACCGAATGACGACTGATTGATATTGTAAAAACAAAGTGAGCAAATTCGTGTTTTATATCACATTACTGTATTATGGTAAGTTTTCATGGATAAGAAATTACGAAATTAAACATAATGTGAAATAAGGCAAAAATGACTGAGGACGACCGAATGGCGACTGAGTTATATAGTAAAAAAATAGTGAGCAAGATCATGTTTTATATGATACTTACTATATTATGATATATTTTATGGATGAGAGATTATAAGATGAAAAATAGTGTGAAATAAGCTAAAAAGCGATTGAGAACGACCGAATGACGATTGAGTGATGTCGTAAAAACAAAGTGAGGAAATTCGTGTTTTATATCCTATTTACTATATTATGATATGTTTTCAAGTATAAGAAATTATGAAATTAAACATAATGTGAAATAAGGCAAAAATGACCGAGGGCGACCGAATGGCGACTGAGTTATATAGTAAAAAATAGTGAGCAAGATCATGTTTTATATGCTACTTACTATATTATGATATATTTTTATTGTTGAGAGATTATAAGATGAAAAATAATGTGAAATAAGCTAAAAAGCGATTGAGGACGACCGAATGACGATTGAGTGATATTGTAAAACAAAGTGAGCAAATTCGTGTTTTATATCACATTTACTATATTATGGTACGTTTTCATGGATAAGAAATTACGAAATTAAACATAGTGTGAAATAAGGCAAAAATGACTGAGGGTGACCGAATGGCGACTGAGAGCGACCGAATGACGACTGAGAGCCACCGAATGATGACTGAGTTATATAGTAAAAAATATTGAGCAAGTTCAAGTTTTATATTCTACTTAATATATTATAATATATTTTTATGAATAAGAGTTTATAAAATGAAAAATAATGTGAAATAAGCTAAAAAGTGATTAAAGGCGACCGAATGAAGATTGAGTGATGTCTTAAAAACAAAGTGAGCAAATTCGTGTTTTATATCACATTTACTATATTATGGTACGTTTTCATGGATAAGAAATTACGAAATTAAACATAGTGTGAAATAAGGCAAAAATGACTGAGGGCGACCGAATGGCGACTGAGAGCGACCGAATGACGACTGAGTATTAAGTATTTCATGGATAAGAAATTACGAAATTTGAGTCGGTTAAAAAATATATTTGGACATTTGGATTCTTGAACTCATCTAATTGCTTGAACATACTTAATACTCCGTCTTCGATCACCATCAAAGGGTTTAATCGGTGGGTTATTGCATATGTTTCAGTCGGTATAAAATGTTCTGTGGTTCTGAGGTTTAGCAGTCGGTTAATTCATATGTTTCAGTCGATTAATAATATTTTCATGGTTCCATGTTATGTTTATCAGTGGTTTACGTACTTTCAATCAATAAAAAAAATATTTCAGTGGTTCAATGGTTTATCGGTGTGTTGATATGTTCAGTCGGTTATAAAATATTTCAGTTCGTTCGTAGGTTTATATCAGTCAGTTAATTCATAGGTTGAGAGTTAGTACAATTTTAGTGGGAGACTGGAGGCGGTTAAGACCGAGTGCGGGAAGCAGGGGGTGCACATGTTTGTTAGAGTAGGTGCACGTCGAGCCAAGTGTTGGCCGAGTGTTCACAATGAAACTCTATGTATAAGCAGTCTTTATTTTAATAATATTTGAAATTATTATTTTGGCAAATCTTTATCTGTATACCCATGCTAGCTGCATAGATAAAGCCCTTGAATATACAAATAGTAGAAAGAATATGAGATGCTCATATGATGAGTATCATGAAACTCATATTTGTAATACTGTATATTCTAAACGGTTCCTAGTCGATTCAGCCGCCACTAAGAAGGATATAGGCCGCTCGAGTTAGAGACTAGTATCTGCGATGTGAGTACCATGTTTCATTGGTAGGGGACATTGTGATGTCCGAACATGCAGATAGGTGCTCCTTGTAGAGTGCACTGAACAACCCTCCATAAAAGGACTTTCCAAGTGGTTCTCACTTATCGAGTGGAAAAGTCCTGGTTTATGGTTGTACAGAATTAGTCCTTATGACCCGGGACAACATTGAGACTCTATGTGCTAGAATTACACTTTGACTTGTTTACCGACTCTCATGGGGTCATCAGGTGGCAAGGTTGGGTGTTCTGTCGAAACACATAGGAGTCGATGCATTGTAGTCGGGGATTCACCGCTTACCTTCGGGTATGGATATCCTATGTGTTATCATGTGTATGTAGATCGAAATCTCTGGCCAGAGTATGGTTGTAATTATGAAAGGTGTTTCATAGATTACACCATCGATGCAACTACGACATGACACATAGTATCGATTCATTGACAACTCTCGATAAACCAATGGTTGTCGAATCGATCGGGATATATGAGTTGAAGGGACCGTACTGTACGCTAACCATAATTGAATGGTTCTTGCAGGCACTATCATGTGATACCTAGGGAATCACGTAAGCGATGCTGCTAGGCGTTTAACGTGATTGGTTGGGTACTATCAGACTTGAGTTCTGACGTTCTTACTATCAAGGAGTTGATAAGTAAGAATGGAGCAATTGGGGTATGCTCGAATAAGGACATGTTTAGTCCGAATCACATGGAGATGTGAACCCACGGCTAGTTGTATCAATGAACCATTGAGGGCCACACAAGTACTAGCTTTGTAAATCCCGATGAGAAGTAAAATAGTTCAATGTGTTGAACGGCTTATAAAGGAGTTTATAAGCGTAAGGAAAATTGGAAGTATGACTTCTATAAAGGAGAAAATAGTTCAAAGTGTTGAACGGCTTATAAATGTGTTTATAAGTGTAAAGAAAAATAGAAGTATGACTTCTATGAGAGAAATATAAATTTTGATTTATGGAAGTGTTCCTAAATTAAAATTTGGGCCAAGTGAATAATGTAATTGAAAATTGTGATTTTCATAGACATTATTATGGACTAAATAAATTAATTCAAGTGTTGAATTAATTAAACACTAGTGGACCTAGTAGAGTCCAAATAATTAAATTAATTCAAGTGTTGAATTAATTAAATTATATTGAGTCTTGTAGAGCTCAATTAAAATAATTATTTAACTAGTGGGACTTGAGTAAATTCAAGTAATGTTTAATTAGTCTCAAATGTGTTTGAGATTATTAAATTTAGTCCAAAGTTTTTAATTTGATTAAAAACTATATAATATACATGCTTGGGAGGTGAAGAGGTGGAGATTACTTTTGAATAAAAAATTGCATGGCATGCAACTTTTTCACTTTTGCTTTTTGCAACACCAAGACATGCAATTAACTCATTCTCCTCCCTCCTCCAAGCTAGATGGCCGAAACTAGCATCCAAAATTCTCTCCAATTTTTCTTCCTTTTGTGTTCTTCAATTTGTTGGAGAAAACACACACACTTCTCTTTGAAAAATCCTCATGTTTTTCTAGTGCAAAATATGAGGGGATCTTCCTAGTTAGTGGTGGGCCTAATTTTGAAGGAAAGGAAGGAAAGCTTGTAGATCTTCTTCCATTCAAGAGCTAAGGTTTTTAAATCTTAGTTGGAGCCATACATCAACCTCAAGAGGTTGATAGGTATACTTTCTTACACCCTATGAATGTCATTTTGTGTTTTTATTGTATTTGTTGCACAATGTATGGGGTGGCCGAAATTTTGAGCTAAAAATTTTAGATTTTAAACTTCCGTTGCGTTTCCGGCCACCGTAACCGGTCCGCTTTCAAGTGGTATCCGAGCTATGGTTACGTTTTTGTGTAGCAAATACAATATATATTATGTTGAGATCGATTTCTAACCGCATGAGTGTGTTTTTGCAACAAATCGAGGGCCGTTTATGGGAGGAAAAATTCGGGCAGCAAGTTGCTGCCCGTGTCGGGCAGCTCAGGCTGCCCGAGGGGCTGCCCGTTTCGGGCAGCTAGGGCAGCCCGAGGGGCTGCCCGAACAGCCCCATCATTTTTAATAATAAAAAATTTTTTTTTGTTGTTGGCCGGAATCCGGCGACGGAGCTCCGGCGACGGCGATGACGACTAGGGTTTCCAAAAGTGTTTTGGATTATCAAAGTGTCATGGGCCTGAGATGTTGGGCCATTGGATGGTCAACATATTTTGTGAAATTTAAATGGGCCAAAGTATTTTTGGTGAAAAATGAGTTTTGGGCCCCTTAAGTTTAAAATTACAAAAGTTGCAAATATTTTCTCATGAAATAAATAATTGAAGTAGGACTTTAATTATTTATAGTAAATTGTGATTTACAAGAAATTCGATTATAAATAAATTAATTTGAAAGTAGACAAAGGTGTTTGTATACTTTGTTAATTTAATTTATAATTGTGGCGGTTAGTGATTGGATCAAGATATATAATATTGGATCAATTAATTATAGTGATAATTAATTGATGGTGTATGATATGTGATATTATGCATGAAGGATGATCAAAAGCCCAAGCCCAATTTGCTAGGTGTATGCTAGGATATTTGTGTTGTATGATTGTAATAATTATCAATTTAAAGTGGGCTTGGTTTATGGCCCGTTCCCACCCCATGAGATGTATCCCTATGTGCCATGGATATTTATTTGTAAATATTAGAATAGGGGAAGATCAAGATTGGAAGATGGTGGCCTTGGTGATTATGAAGATCGAAGACATGTAATATTGGATGCTAATGTAATAATTTAGTTGCATTGCATCCCGTGCATTTACCCTAGGATTGGACCTAGGCCCGTGTTTGGCTCACACGGGCCATTAGTGTTGGGGCAATTGATCATCCTTGTATTGTTTACTGTTTATAATATATGCATGATATGTTATAAATAATGAGTATGTGCGTTATTATTATGATAATAACAAAGTTGCATGAATCCGGCAAACATACGATCAAACATGGCGAGCTTTTAAAATAAAATTAATGATGAGACCTTTCAAAATTAAAAACCCTCATTTTGAATAAGATTCAAAATTAATATCAAGTCCGAAAAGGGGAATTATAAATTTGTTTATAATTTCCTTGTCTTCCATCGACAATGGGTGCATGATGAACGCTACCCGTACTCGGGGCTCGGCTCATATTATTGGGGGGGCCCTGGGTGCCGGAAAGCTGTGACATCCATTGACATGGTGATGTGAACTACGTGGAACTCCCATGATTTCGGCTCATATTATTGAGGGAACTCATGGCGACCGTCCATTAAGGTTCAATATCGATGGGTTAGGCTTGACACGTAAAGATGAACGACGTCATATTATTGGGTCCTAATCAAACGTGAGACAAAAGTATACGTAGAGGGTTGCATGGCGATGCAATTGGAAACTACCTTTTAGGAATTGTGATGGCCGATATTATTCGGGATCACAATTCGCTAATTGGACCTTACGTACCTACTGAGGAAAGAGTTTCCCGTTTTCACTAGAGGGTAGTGAAAGATGTCAAAACAGTGGGAGTAAATATTTATAAAGTTAAAGTCCATACTTTATATCTTACCAAATATTTTAAAATAGTCATCAACATTTATCTGTTTTTACTTTTCAGTACAAATCAACAATGTCTTCGATGCGCAATTCGATATCTATAATACTCGACAAACACATATTAACTGGACCTAATTACCTCACTTGGCTAAGAAATTTGAAAATAGTCTTAAATTCGGAAAGGGTAACATATACACTGACTCAGTCGCCCCCTGTTGAGGCTCCGACTGACTGCACTCCTGAGGAATTGCAGGCTTACGAGGAATGGTGTGACCATGACTTGATAGCTAGGTGTTATATGCTGACTTCTATGAACGATGAGCTACAGAGGCGTTTTGAGGGTGCAAAGAATGCTGCTGACATTCATTTGCACCTCAAGGAGCTCTTTGGAGAGCAAACGCGTCCTCTTAGGCATGCAACCGTCAAGGAGCTGATCACTTTGCGCATGCGAGATGGGGCCTCGGTCCATGAGCATGGCCTAAAGGTGATCGGGCTCGTGGACAAGCTCGTTGGCATGGATTTGATCTTGCCTTCGAAGTTGACCACCGACGTGTTGCTGTTATCGCTGCCTAGCTCATTTGATCCTTTTGTGGTGAATTTCAACATGAACAAGATGGAACCGACCCTTGAGGAGTTGGTGAACATGCTTGTTACGTTTTAATCCACCATCAAGAAAGAGAAGTTGGTTCTTTATGTGGGTTCTTCATCTGGTACGAAGATTGATCCACATGGGAAGGGAAAGAAGAGTTCTTTCCAACGTCCCGAGAAGAACGTGCCCCTGTTGAGGCAATCTCCGAACCCTGTTGAGGCAGCCAGACCAGTTAAGGCTGACAAGACTAATGATGTATGTCATCACTGCAAGAAGCCTGGACATTGGAGGCGTAATTGCAAAGAATATCTTGCCCAGAAGTGTTCTGGAAACGGTATGTTCTAAATATAAGTAAACATTTTAATTAACTCTACTTCTTGGGTATTAGATACCGGTTGTGACTCACATCTCTGTAATGGGTTACAGGTGATGGGAAGAAGTAGGAAGCTTAAGGAAGGTGTGACCTTCTTGAGGATGGGCAATGGAGCAAGAGTTGCTGCCAAGACCTTAAGAGATGTTTACTTATTGTTGAACAATAGTTTTAAGTTAATTTAGAGATGTTTGTTTGTACCTTTTTGATGAAAAACATTATTTCCATTTCTATTGTGATAAAAATGGATATTCTTGTTTATTTTGCAAAGGTGTTTGCAACATTTACATGAATGAATGTTTAATTGGTACTTGAAAACTTGAAAACGATCTCTATAACTTAAAACTAAAAGATATTCTGCTAAATGTCCATTCAAAGGCAGACACCATATGAGATATGGATGGGTAAGCCTCCCAAATATTCTTATCTTAGAATATGGGAGCCCTGCTTATGTGAAGCAGGTAAGTGGGAGATAAATTGGATTGTTGATCCATTTTATGTTACTTTGTGGGATATCCAAGGAATTAAGATTGGATATCATTTCTATCATCCCCTAGAAACAAAGGTGTTTGTTTCTTGGAATGCAACCTTTTTGGGAAAAGGATTTTCTATTGGATAGAAAAAGGGAGATGATAGAACTCGAAGAGGTTCGAGAGACACCCACAACGATAGAACCCACACCCGAAGAGCCAAGAGAGGAGATACAAGCTCCTAGCAGATAAGAGAAAGTCTCGAGACCACCTATGAGGTATGGTCAGCTTCTTGAAGAAGGCCATGATGAGCCTAACCATGGATGTGATCCATGGACCTTCAAGGAAGCGTTATCTGATGCCAATTCATCCAAGTGACTTGAAGAAATGGAATCTGAGTTGAATTCCATACATTCGAACCAAGTGTAGGATCTTGTTGATCCACCTGTGGGAACTGTTCCCACAGGGACTTGGGAGGATGGGAAGGTGTTGACCTTCAAGGCGCGATTGGTGGCAAAAGGATGTACTCAAAGACAAGGAGTTGACTTTGAGGAAACCTTTTCCCAATCGCAATGTTCAAGTCCATAAGGATTTTATTAGCCATAGCTGCATAGTATGACTATGAGATATGGCAGATGGATGTCAAGACAAACTTTCTTAAATGGGGATTTTAAGAAAGTTATTTACATGTCTAAACCTGAAGGGTTTACATCTATCGGAAGTGAGCATATGGTATGCAAACTTCAAAGATCTATTTATGATCTAAAGCAGGCATCTAGGAGTTGGAACCTCAGATTCGACAGTACAATCAAATAGTTTGATTTACTAAGAATCATGAGGGACCCTATGTGTATAAGAAGGTCAGTGGGAGTGTTGTGACATTCCTGGTGTTATATGTTGATAACATTCTACTCATTGGAAATGATGTAGGAATGTTGCAATCAACAAAGATATGGTTAGCGAGTAAGTTCTCGATGAAGGACTTGGGTGAAGCATCTTTAGTATTGGGATACAGATCTATTGAGATAGATCGAAAAGATGGCTTGGTCTCACCCAATCCACATACATTGATACCATCATGAAGCAGTTCTTGATGGATGAGTCCATGAGAGGACATCTACCAGTGTGTCATGGCGTGTCCCTATCCAAGTCTGTCTCCCAAGACAGATGCAGAGATAGTGACGATGACACGCATTCCGTATGCTTCGGCAATTGGTAACATCATGTATGGGATGATATCTACACGTCCTGACGTGGCGTTTTCACTATGTGCAGTGATAAGATATCAATAGAACCCCGGTCTTCCACAACTAGAAAGCTGTGAAAGACATCCTCAAGTTGTTGAGAAGGACCAATAAGTTGTTCTTGGTCTATGGGGGTAGAGAACTGAAATTGGAAGGCTATACCGACTCTAGCTTCCAAAGCGATATCGATAACTCGAAGTCAACCTCTAGTTTTGTATTCATGCTCAACGGTGCTGCTGTCTCTTGGAAGAGTTCCAAGCAAGACAATAATACGGATTCCAGCACAGAGGCCGAATACATTGCTGCATCAGATGCAGCAAGGGAGGCTGTTTGGATAAGGAATTTCGTCTAAGAGTTGGACGTCATTCCTAATGAAGTTGCTCCTATCCCGGTGTTGTGTGACAACACGGGAGCTTTAGCTCAAGCAAAGGAGACAAGGTCTCATCAGAAATCCAAACTCGTATTGAGAAAGTACCACATCCTCGGAGAGATTGTGGAAAGAAGAGTAGTGTCTATTGACAAAGTCGGCTCCGCAGATTATGTTGTTGATCCACTAGCTAAGCCTTTACCTGGACCATTGTTCGACAAGCATCGCGAATCAATGGGTTTTACGCATATAGGTAGTTGGCTCTAGTGCAAGTGGGAGATTGTTAGAGTAGGTGCACGTCGAGCCAAGTGTTGGCCGAGTGTTCACAATGAAACTCTATGTATAAGCAGTCTTTATTTTAATAATATTTGAAATTATTATTTTGGCAAATCTTTATCTGTATACCCATGCTAGCTGCATAGATAAAGCCCTTGAATATACAAATAGTAGAAAGAATATGAGATGCTCATATGATGAGTATCATGAAACTCATATTTGTAATACTGTATATTCTAAACGGTTCCTAGTCGATTCAGCCGCCACTAAGAAGGATATAGGCCGCTCGAGTTAGAGACTAGTATCTGCGATGTGAGTACCATGTTTCATTGGTAGGGGACATTGTGATGTCCGAACATGCAGATAGGTGCTCCTTGTAGAGTGCACTGAACAACCCTCCATAAAAGGACTTTCCAAGTGGTTCTCACTTATCGAGTGGAAAAGTCCTGGTTTATGGTTGTACAGAATTAGTCCTTATGACCCGGGACAACATTGAGACTCTATGTGCTAGAATTACACTTTGACTTGTTTACCGACTCTCATGGGGTCATCAAGTGGCAAGGTTGGGTGTTCTGTCGAAACACATAGGAGTCGATGCATTGTAGTCGGGGATTCACCGCTTACCTTCGGGTATGGATATCCTATGTGTTATCATGTGTATGTAGATCGAAATCTCTGGCCAGAGTATGGTTGTAATTATGAAAGGTGTTTCATAGATTACACCATCGATGCAACTACGACATGACACATAGTATCGATTCATTGACAACTCTCGATAAACCAATGGTTGTCGAATCGATCGGGATATATGAGTTGAAGGGACCGTACTGTACGCTAACCATAATTGAATGGTTCTTGCAGGCACTATCATGTGATACCTAGGGAATCACGTAAGCGATGCTGCTAGGCGTTTAACGTGATTGGTTGGGTACTATCAGACTTGAGTTCTGACGTTCTTACTATCAAGGAGTTGATAAGTAAGAATGGAGCAATTGGGGTATGCTCGAATAAGGACATGTTTAGTCCGAATCACATGGAGATGTGAACCCACGGCTAGTTGTATCAATGAACCATTGAGGGCCACACAAGTACTAGCTTTGTAAATCCCGATGAGAAGTAAAATAGTTCAATGTGTTGAACGGCTTATAAAGGAGTTTATAAGCGTAAGGAAAATTGGAAGTATGACTTCTATAAAGGAGAAAATAGTTCAAAGTGTTGAACGGCTTATAAATGTGTTTATAAGTGTAAAGAAAAATAGAAGTATGACTTCTATGAGAGAAATATAAATTTTGATTTATGGAAGTGTTCCTAAATTAAAATTTGGGCCAAGTGAATAATGTAATTGAAAATTGTGATTTTCATAGACATTATTATGGACTAAATAAATTAATTCAAGTGTTGAATTAATTAAACACTAGTGGACCTAGTAGAGTCCAAATAATTAAATTAATTCAAGTGTTGAATTAATTAAATTATATTGAGTCTTGTAGAGCTCAATTAAAATAATTATTTAACTAGTGGGACTTGAGTAAATTCAAGTAATGTTTAATTAGTCTCAAATGTGTTTGAGATTATTAAATTTAGTCCAAAGTTTTTAATTTGATTAAAAACTATATAATATACATGCTTGGGAGGTGAAGAGGTGGAGATTACTTTTGAATAAAAAATTGCATGGCATGCAACTTTTTCACTTTTGCTTTTTGCAACACCTAGACAAGAAAATTAACTCATTCTCCCTCTCCCCACATGTGTGATGGCCGATCCTTTTTCTCTCCCATTTTTCTCTTCTTGTGTGTTCTTCAATTTGTTGAGGAACACTACACTTCTCTTTGATAAATCCTCACATTTTTCTAGTGCAAATTGTGAGGGGATTTACCTAGTTGGTGGTGGGCTTGATTTTGAAGGAAAGAAGGAGGCTTGGAGGCTTGTAGATAGTTTCTTCCATTCAAGAGCTTTGTTGCTAGTCAACAAAGTTGGAGCCACAATCAACTTTTTAAAGTTGATAGGTACATTTCTTTAACATCCTATGAATGTATGTTTATGTTTTTGTAAATATTGCACAAGATTATGGGGTGGCCGAATTTTTGCCTTAAAAATTTCGATTTTGACTTCCGTTGCGCTTCCGGCCACCGTAACCGGTCCGCTTTCAGGTGCAACATGCATTTCAGTCGGTCCAACACACCCATACATCACTTCGACAAACCAATTTCAAATCTATTACATCCGAGCGACACATCATACAAAATCATTGCAACTTTATAAAATCCATTCACCATACCATACAGATGTTGCTAAATATTTTCTATATG
Source organism: Primulina eburnea (assembly GCF_022965805.1). Lineage (NCBI taxonomy): Eukaryota > Viridiplantae > Streptophyta > Magnoliopsida > Lamiales > Gesneriaceae > Primulina > Primulina eburnea. The sequence continues at coordinate 15,854,975 of NC_133111.1, forward strand.
AATTCACAATTTGATCATTCAATGAATATGGAGACTGCTGAGACAACTCCACCTCAAATGTCTTTATCATCCATGCACCGCAATCAGAACTGCAAAATAAATTATTTTAAACTTATAAAATTATATCGAGATCAAATTATATAGTAGATCGTGTAATTTTTTAAAAAAAAATCCAAAAATTCAAAAACATACCTGCTGGCATTTTGCGGAAAATCTTTGGGCCGTGATACTGCCCAAATGTCTGGAATCTTGACTTTGCAATAATGTAGAAGATGTTGAACTACATCTTCTACCGGCTCAATATAAACATTCATTTCAGCATCTGTGTAGCAACTATGATTGCAATCATATATAGTAATGATTCCATCTTTCACGTTCACTACAACTGCTATCCAATGTATAGGCAAATTTAATGGTATCAATATGAAAGATGCATTTGCCCATGGTACCGAACTCCAACGACGACAATATCCATCAACATAGTGAAATAAATTCTTCCACTTGCTATTTTCAAAATCATCAGGAGCATTACGATATGCGAAGTCTATATCTTGAGAAAAATATGGATCCATTATGGCAACATCCTGTTTTACCAAATGTGGGTATGTCTTCTGCAACACATATAGACCGTATCCAACGACGACAATATCCATGATGAGATTGTTTTTCTAGTGCTTTCTTGGCTGGACAAAGTTTAGAAGACCTCTTTGACTTATTTTTGGGACAAAGTTTCCTTTCATGGACTTCTTCTTTGGATTGAATGGTCTCTTTAGATTCACAAACAGTGGGATTCTTAGTGCAGTACACAGATTGTCCCTCCAACAACAATGAATTAATATAGGACAAATGAGAATCTGTACAAGAATCTTAAATGGAAATATTTCTAATATAATGAGCAATAGATTCTTCATCTGTAGGCGATAAAATACTCCTAACATTCTGTAAATTTAACATATTTTAAATTATTAATACACAAATAGAAAATATATTAATAAAACTAAATTATATGCTAAATACACTAGCCTTTTTACCACTCTTTGATGTATCTAAAATGTCAATATATCTAGGAGATCTTTTTTTTGACCAGTTGTTGGAAATCCATTGGCACATGCGTGGAAGAGATGTATTGTCTCCTTCTCTTTGTTTCGCAAAACGCTCCCCAATACCACGAACGCATTCGTATGCAAGAATCTAAATTCAAAAATTATAAAAACACATATAATCAACCATATTCGAATCATATGGAAAAATGCAAAAAAAAAAAAAAATTAATTACCTGTAGCGGATTGATGAATCCAACCATATCATGGGTTCCACTGTTCGAAAACTTACCGTTTTCTGTTTTTTTGCTCAACACAACTTCTTTTTTCTTCAAATCAAGCTTTAAATCACAAACAGCTCCTTTGAAAGCTATTGTACCCCAAGGGTACTTATTAAAAACATCAAAATCATCAATCAGGCTAAAAATCTCTTTATCAACTTGAGGATTCTTAACTGGAGCTATAGGCCATAGTACACCACAGACGAAGTACAAACAAGCCATCTTCACTCTCTCTATACTCAACAACTCATCCACAGTTTTCAAATCCTTCAACTTCATCTCAACTTCCTTCACAGATACTTTATCACTACCTTGAAAATATATATCACAAAAGTCTGAAACTTCTACTACTTAATCAGGAAAATTATCAGAACAATCCAACCCTGTTATCAATGCATACTCCATTCTAGAAAACCTGACTGGTCTATCATTTACAACAAACCACATTTCATCATCGTCTGTTGCATACACTTGTCTCATCACCATAAACCATAAAATCTGACTAGATAAATTATAATCCTCAGCATACTTAATCAGATTGCCAAATTGTGTGTTTTCAACCATGAAGTCCATGTCCTGCTCATTCAAGCAATCTAATATAAATTCACTGACTTTTTGATATTTGGAATGTACACTTAACTTGCAACTAAAATACTTCTCCTCTGATTGTTGAGATTGAAGATTAACTTGAAAAAAAAATTAATCAAGTCAACTAGTAGTATCAATAAATTAAATACTCAATTATGTCAAATTCATGAAATTTAAAGAGCAATACAAAAAATAAATATTTTTCAAAACAAAAATGAACATACCCAAATCTTTTGTGCAACCATCTCCGACATTCTTCGTTCTACCAACAAGAAGTTTCAAAGAGAAGAGATCTTAATCGAAAAAAATAATCAACTTCAAAATTCATATATTACATGAAATCTTTGATATTAAAAGATTGAGACAAAGTCAATCAATAATATCAACAACTCAATCATTTCAATCTACATGCATGCTTATTGGTTAATTCATTAACAAACTGAATATGTTAAAATTCATGAAATTTCTAAAGAAATAATGAACATACCTAAATCTTTTGTGCAACCATCTCTGATTTTTTTTTTCTCCTTTAGGAATTTCAGTTGGTTGATGCCTTTAGTTGGATATAGACATGGATAGTATATTTAATCCATCCAAAAACTGAAATAACAAAATTTCATTAAATTTATGAAAGTTGTTCCAATAACAAAAGAATTATGCTATACTTGATAACAATACGTAAACTTTTGTTTTAAATCATTATTTAACTAATATGAATTGCTATTGATATTGTATCAAATTCATTCTCTCTTATAGTATCCATTCTCTGTTATTTCTTTTTTTCTGGAGCTGTTAAGTTCAAATTGGGAAATTTATGAACCCAATCAACTCAGCAACATATCAAGTGTTTCGAAGTTCAAGCTTCTATCTATCACCATTAATGGATGAATTTAGCTCCTAACATTTTCTGAAGCATTATGATGGTGAGGTAGGAAAACATATCTGTAAATTTAGCATTGTAAATTCTCAACTATATAAAAAAGTAGGAAAACAAATCCATAAAACTTGAATTTTCTAACACAAAAAGATCACAACTATGTAACAAAAATGAGAGTTTGACCTAGTGTTTACCATTCAAATATATGGTTTATGACTGAGGAATTCACACGCAATCGAGAAATCAATCTGCCCAATCCATCGTCTTCTGTGCTTTTGAGAAGAAAGGAGAGTCTAAGAAAAAAACTGAGAAAATTGGCACGTCTGTCGAAGGAACGCGAGCTGTTGAAGGAAGGGGAAAACTGGAACAAATCTTCTGTTTAAGCGTACAAGTCTTTTTTATTACTTAAATAATGTTTTAAACTAGTTAAGAAAAGGGTAAAGTGGGAATTTGACAAACAAGGGCTATTTTCTTAAGAGTAGGTCTCATGTGAGACCGTCCGATCTATCGTGAGACGGGTCAACCATACTCATATTCACAATAAAAAGTAATACTCTTAGCATAAAAAGTAATACTTTTTTCATGAATGACTCAAATAAATGATCCGTCTCATAAATATGACCCGTGAGACCGTCTCACACAAATTTTTGCCTTTTCTTAAATGGGATTGTCAGGAGGTCTATTTTTCTGAATCTTCCCCCAAAAATGGGGGTTTCATCTTCTCAAACGAAACCCTTGGTTGCTTCGTGTTATTGTTCTCTCTCTTTCTCTTCTTCTCCCAAATTGCGGCGCAGGTAATTTGATTTTGTTGTTTTTTACTCTTATTTCGCCTCGGTAATAATTTGGATTTTGATCTTTCAACCGACTGTTTGTTCCCGCGCAATGCGTAGGTGAATGGCAGGGATGAGGCATCTGCAGGGCTCAAGGATCTGGGCCGGCGTAGTAAAGTCGGTATTCCACTGCTTGTTTTACCCGCTAAATCAGATGTTGTAAAAATGTCTAAAACTCTTTATTTTTTATTGATTTAATCATGTTCTAGTGTGGCTGCAATTGTAGTAGTTTCTGAGGAGCTTAATTTCTCAGTACCTTGCTGCTTTTTATCGATATATTTGGTGCCATTGAACTTTTATTGGATGAAAGTATTCTCGAACTCTTCAAAAATGTAGCTGGAAATGGAAGCTGTGCATTGGTGGTCATGTACATACTTGCGTTATGTTTGCTTGGTGTATGTGTTGTAACCACTCACGAGCTTTGGTGGACAGATATTTGTGGACAAAATAAAGACCGGTATCGTAAGGGATGTCAAAGACCCTGATTTTGTTAGTCTTGGTGTTGCATTGGACTCTGGTCTTGGCCTATCTGATGCTTTCTTTGCTAGTTTATCTATGATAATTGTCAGCGAGGTCGGTATTCTGGGTATTCAGCTTTATATTTGTTCTCTGCTGCTCGAGCTTGAACTTGCCAGTATCATGCCATGTATAACTACTTTGATTTCTCATCCCATCAAAATTATTTGATTTTTACCCACCTTTTGCCTAATGTTTGAGTTGTCATATGGATAAGCATCACACTTTAATATTTGTTTTCAGGTTCCCAATAGAAATGTCACCTATTTACAACAATGGACATGGCATCATCTTGTGCGACTCTTATTGTTGATTTACTTTTGTTGACCATGATTTTAACTTGTATTTTCAAATATTTGTTCTTTAATATAATAGAGAAAGGGGACAGCTAAAATCTTACTTTTGTCATTGTTTTTCATGAATGATATGTTTTTATTCATTCATTTGTTTTTAAGATTGAATTTGTCAACCACTCACTTAGAACCAAAGAGAATACTACTAGATCCGTGAAATTTTTTTGGGATCTTTTCCTTACTTCCATCTTGTAAACCATGAAAAATAGTCAGTCTCTCTCTTCACGGTTAACATGATATTGAAATGAAAATACCCAATGGAAATGCAAGAGAATGTCAATAGTTTTTGCAGCAGTGTTGTGTTGAAAATTTGATCAGTGTTTTATGGTTTTGATGCTCGTGTGTAGCCTTAGGTCTTTATCATAATTTTACAAGATTACATTGTTTCAAGTTACACCACTAAAAACTGGCATTACAATTTTGAAAAGTTATGTTTGTTTTATACTTATGAAATCAACGTTTTTAAGGGGTGTTTTCCAATTTTGATTAGACCCTATATTTGACGTCTCTTATATTTATTGAACATCTTTACTGATGGCTTGCTACTAGATTGGAGATGAAACTTTTATAATAGCAGCTCTTATGGCAATGCGTCATCCCAAGTCAATTGTTCTATCAGGCGCCCTCAGTGCTTTATTCGTGATGACAGTAAGATAAATACTGTTTCTTTTGCTGAAATAGTCCTGTTTTGTTTGCTGAAAGAATGTTGTACGTTTTGCTGAAATAGTGCTCTATTTTTCTTCTTTTTATGTTTCCCTCTCCATTAATGCCAAATATTTAAAGCTTTATATCTATTTCCAGTTTTTGGCTCTCAAAACTACATATTGTGGATCATATTGATGGTTTATTTCCCACACATGCTACCAGGTACTATCAACTGGTCTTGGTAGGATTGTGCCTAATTTGATATCAAGGAAACATACTAACAGTGCAGCTACAGGTTATTTTTTCACTCTTGTTGCCATATCTATCAATAAAATGAATGACTTGAAGCTCGGTAATGTTTGTAGTGTTGTTAATGGATAATGTGCCAGTATCTAAAATGGTACCTATTCCACTAAACAAAAATATAAGCTACACTTCTCCTCGTTGAACATATTGGATATGCTCCAAGCTTGTTATAAAACTAATTAAACCTCTTCTCGGTGCGCAGCACATTTATGCAAACCAAGCAACCAACTTCTAATACGACTCACATATATGTACCACTTATGTCCATCCATACTAAACTCAATTATGATCAGTCTATCTAATGAACAGAACGTACTATCACCAGGATAGTTTCCTAGGGACTTTGCTTAGTGCCATCCTTATTGTGTTGAGCTTGGTTCAGATTTGGTTCATCGAATGATGGTTCAAACAAGCAAACTCTTGAATATTTGTGTTTAGGCTTTTCATGACACCAAGGTGAGCTTGAGAAAACCTTCAAGTCTGCTGGAGTTGGCTTGTTTACCACCGAGCTGAAAGCCATGTTGTGGGTGAACTACACCTGCATCCTTATCGAGGATAAACTTGCTTCTATAATCTCAAGTTTCTACCTATGCTAACTGGACTTTCAACTTGTTTAGATATCTGATATAATTTTCTATGGCAGTTCTTTATGCCTTTTTTGGACTTCGGCTACTTTACATTGCTTGGAAATCAGATTCAAAAGCTTCTCAGAAAAAGGAGATGGAGGAAGTATGTTCCTATTTGGAAATTTGGTTTAATTGTAATTTTTATTTCTGAATTGATGCTGTTTTCCTGTTTTTGTGTATTCTATTCATTTTTTGAATTGACTCTTGAATCGACACTCTGAATGCTAACCTGCGGTCTGTTTTATGCATCAACCTTTTCTGCAAGCTGATTATTATGTTGGTGCTATATTACGTTCACTATGCTGTTGTTTGGTGTTTTGTCATAGTAAAATATCGTTGTTAATGCGTATTAGTCATTGATTTTTTGGTTGTTGCATGATTAGTTTGTTAACTTTTAGTTTATCCTTTTTTCACACGTTCTCTGTTCAAATCCTCACTTTCTCAATAAATTTAACACTATGAAAGGGGGATTATTTACCAAGTACCAGGACCATAATGCATTTACTCACCTTTCTGGTTTTAATGGGAAATATTTCTAGTTCCATAGAGCTGGAGTTGAAATTAAAGTTACTTTCTAATCCAGACTTTTCCTAGCTTATATACCTTACTAAAGCATATACACTGCACTTGCTGTACCTATTCTTATCTTCCCCCAGATTCACATATGTGTAACAGATTGTGGAATTTGGTTTTTCACCGTGCGTGAATATTTTCAGGTAGAAGAGAAACTTGAGGGTGGGCAAGGGAAAACACAATTCCGACGTTTCTTTTCTAGATTTTGTACACCAATCTATTTGGAGGTATGTTTTTACTTCTCGTCAAGCTTTATGTTCTACCTGTTTTACTCTTATCGAGTTTTATAATTCTAATAAAGTTCTTCCTATTCATTTAGTCAACTTTTTATGTGTGTTTTTCCTCTGCTTTATCTCAAATGGATCGGAGATTTTAAAGTAACTGACTGCAATGTTCTTTTCGCAGTCATTTATTTTGACATTTTTAGCCGAGTGGGGGGACCGTAGCCAGATTGCGACAATAGCTGTAAGATTTTCTTATTTACCTTCAAGGTTCAGAATGGTCAATTTTCAAATTTGGTCTTAGTAAATATGAGAATGTATTTCGTCCAGCAAAGTCAAATACATTTCAGATATTGTCTTTTGTAAAACTTGAGAATTGGTGGTTCACCACGAGACTAGGGCTTAGCATTTCAGCCATTTCTTCTAAGATACGTGGAAATGCTTTAAGATTAAGTCTCATTTAAGATAGAAGCATCCGATTGTCTTGGTGTTTGAACAATTCCTAACACGGTTAATCACTAAACAAGGGATATTAGGAACTGTATTATAGTTTGTAGAGATTTACACACTTAGGGCATAGAAACCATGACCAAAGCTTTCCTCATGCTGTAGTGAATTTTGATGAAATTCATTATAGCTAACATTTGTAATAGGATATTGCACATAGTATCTACTTGCTATCAACTTAACATATTCAATATGGTACGCGTCATGGCTAATGTAGAAAGGAGGTGATAATCTTTATTCCACTCATTCTCAATGAATAGAGCCATCCATATATATACTATACAAATGAAAGCTAGCAACCTAATCTATCCAAAGATTTAAATTACAAACTAAAGAATAAAAGTTTAAATATGAAAAACAATTTAATAGGGTTGATCTTATGGGATCTTCAATACTCCCCCTCAAGTTGGGTTGTATGTTGATCATGCCCAACTTGGATACCAAGTTTGCAAGCGTCGGTCAGAATAGGGCCTTAGTTAGGATTTCTGCAACTTGTGCGTAACTAGGGCCGTAACGGAGTTTCAAAGTCCCTTTCTTGAGTTTTTGACCGGAGAAATAACAATTGACTTCAACATGCTTAGTTCGATCATGATGGATTGAGTTCTTGGCAATACTTATCGCACCTTAATTATCACACATTAGTTCTGCTACGTGATACCCCTCTAATTTCAATTCTAACAACAACCTTTGTATCCATATAAGCCTAACTTGGATACCAAGTTTCCAAATGTTGGTCAGAATAGGGTCTTAGTTAGGATGTCTGCAACTTGTGCGTGACCATAGTTGTCAAGGGCGCAAGGCGCATTGAGACGCACAAGGGAGGCGCGCGCCTTACCAAAGCAAGGTGAACATTTTTAATTTTAAAAAAAATATATTTATCTTTGAAATTAGAATAATATATTAAAATATGAAATAATTAAGTCACAATGTCACACAAAACAACAAATAATTAATAAGTTCATAATAATAAGTAACACGATTAAAATTCTTCAATCATCCAAATCAAGTTCATCTTCATCCATCGAATCATCAGAGTCCCTAGAACTTTCGGAGTTGTATTCTTCTTGATCTTCACCACTTTCTTGATCGACATCAATTTCTTCTTCCTCTTCATCCAAAAGATATGAAATTGGCCTTTTTCTAGTTGTTTTGGATGTAGATGCCCTAACCTCGTTGGAAGAAGACGAAGCACGAGATCTAAAACCATAAATCGGTTAACCAACCCCAGACGCTCGGCCTACATCATCCCATGTCAAATCATCATCCCCAAAAAGACTATATTATTTTCTTCATTGTCCAATCCTCCCATCAACCATTCATTGCTATCATCCATATCATCCAATGAAATAGGATCAATTTTGTCGCGCAAATCATATCGACGTTTCAATGCCCTGTTATATTTAATGAATACTAGATCATTCAAACGCTTCTGCGCCAACCTGTTTCTTCTTTTCGAATGATGCTGCAAAATTTTTTAAAATACATTCATCCTTCATGAATTGTTCAAAATAATAATTATAATTAATATGTCAAGACTCAAGAATATCTATTCAATGTTAAAATTTAAATACGTACATGTTGAAACATCTCCAGTTTTGCTCACAACCAGAAGCACTGTACGTAAGGCACTGAACGTAAGGCTGAGAATTCTCACAGCAAAATCTTGCAATTGTGGGGTCGTAGAACCATAAGCCAACCACCTTTCAGCTATCAAATTAGATAAACAAAATTTCAAAATTCATATACTTCAAGTTTTCAACAATATGTTATGATCTCGATTCCTTGAAATAAAAAACAAGAATTAATTACCTGGTGATAATTTATATCTAGTCTAATAGCCATAGAACCGCCAAAAAGCCCATCAGCATTTTTATATTTTGAGAGTTGATATGTGATTTTATCTTGAAGGTCAACATCTTCACACATCTTTTCAACACACTCGTACAACCCCTTCATAACTTCAGCATCATTTTCTATCTCAGGATTCGTATTAAAGAATTCCGGGTTCAAAAAGTAACCAGCTGCATGCAAAGGCTTATGAAGCTGATCCGTCCACCTTTTATAAATGATTTCAAAAATCTTTTGGTACTTCTCTTCATTGTTGTGGAAAGCCAAAGCAATATCCTCCTTAGCTCGATCCATAGCCTCGTATATATACCCCATTGCAGGTTTTTTTCACCATCAACTAATCGAAGCACTTTAATAATTGGGCCACCAACTTTAATAGCATAAACAACATGATTCCAAATCGAAGGCATCAATATAATCTCTGTTGCACGTTTACCTTCTACCTCCTTCGCAAATCAACTCGTGTTCCACTTTTCTGAAGTGAACATCTTTCTTAAATTCACCTTTTGTTTTTGAAACCTTTTTAATGTCAAAAAAGCAGTGGCAAACCGAGTTTTCCCAGCCCTAACCATTTCTCATTGACCTGTGAATTCTCTCATCATGTTCAAGACGTGTGGCCTATTATATATATAGCCATTCACCATCATGCCCCTTTCATAAACCTTCTTCAGTACAGGAATTTTGAACAAATCTTCAAGCATTAAATCCAAACAATGGGCAGCACATGGAGTCCAGAATATGTGTGGAAATCTTATCGTCAAATGCTTTCTTGCATATTAAAGATTTATGTTATTGCTTATAAGTAACAAATCTAATACTTATTAGAAAGTAATCTCTTGGATTCACATTTCATACCTGCGGAAACATTTGTGTGTGACAGGTGTGTGATATGAAGATGATACAACATGTGTTTGAACTATGAAATCCTCGTTGTTCATTCGTTAACGTTTTTGAACAGGCTTGCCATTTTAATAGTTATTGTAATAGCATTTTGTTGAGTTGTGCTTGCCATAACTGGACCGCTTGGGTGACCAGTTGCTTGATTCACTTAAACTCATAGGGCTATGAACAATTCCGTGCCATTTTGCCTTGTTCATATTTTCAGTTTGCTGTTCAACCGGCTTACTGAACTTAGGTTGTTTATGTACCATTACCGATTTAACAAAGTGAATATACTTCATTTTGCTCATATTCAGTTTTGGCATTGTATCACTAGTTGAGGGTTCATCTTGGCTATTGAAGCCCAAACCAGACTTATCCCCAACTGGTTTCTGTGACCCTTGCGATTCAGCCAACGTGACCGATGACTTTTTCCAAGCTTGAATCACGTCAGTCAGTCTAGAGTTTTATGATATCAATGGCTAAATCAAAGATTGAATTTCATCCTTTTCACCTATTTGCTAAGCAATTTCCTCTTTGACATTTAAGCTTTCAACTGATTTTACACTATCAGTTGTGTCATTTGAAGGATTAGTTTGTCTAGCTTTAGCTTCCTCAAAGAAGATAGCCAGCTTGCGGTACTCATTGACAGTATCGTGCAATGTGGAAATGAATTCTTCTCGTGTGAAGTCAGTAGAGCTAAAGTCAAATACCTGATCGCTGCTAGATTCAAGCATTGCATGATCAGCCATGAGGCGTTTCACCTCCTTTTCATCTCTAGAGCTGCTTGAGCTCTCAGTTTCTGATGCTTCGCTGTCAGTTCAGCCTACTTTAACTTGTTCTCGTTAGCTACAGAGCTTCGTGCTTTCTTTTGGATGACTTCTTTTCATCCTTGAATCTTCTCATGTGCTCGAAGGGTTTTTTACCATATTCAACTGATCTCTTGCTATCCTTTTTCAGTTTTGGACAATCAGCAATGAAGTGACCAGTTTTTCCACAGTTAAAGCACGCATTTGGTTCTTTTTTGATTCATTCCTGTGATACTTTCTTTGGAAGGAATCTTGATTCTATCTCATGAATTTTCCGAATTTCTTTACAAACAATGATATTGCGTCATTGTTCAGTTGTTCAGTTGACTTCTCAACTGAAACTGTTGGCTATAGGTGCGCTTCTCAACTGAAACTGTTGGCTATAGGTGCGCTTAGAGCAGTTGTAACTGAAGTGACTATTGTTTCGCCCTACCTGGTTTGCATCTCGAATTCATAGGCTTTTAAATCTGCAAACAAGTGATGTAGTTTTATCTTGTTCAGGTCTTTGATTCTCTCATGGCCATAGTTTTGACATCCATTATTTGGGAAGGCCACGCATCACTTTTAAAGCAATCTCTTTGGCAGAGTGCACTCAGATTCGTTTACGATGCAGCTCACTCTTTTATCTAATTCATTCATTGATTGTCCAGCTTTCATCTTGATATTAATGAACTTCTCAGCAATTGAAAGTTTGTTTTCCTTAGTCTGCTCATTTTCTTCACACAATTTAATCAGCTTCTCCCAAATCCCTTGAGCTGATTTACACATTTTGATCTTGCTGAAAGTGTTTTTATCTAGTGTCTTGTATAGAATGTCCTTGGCAACCTTTCTTTTATTTTCTGTGGTCCACTTATCGCGTGGTTTTTCAATACGATGAGGTGCTCCGTCAGTTAGCGCAACAGTTGTGTTTGCTTTCATAATCTCCAAGGATCCGTCAGTTATGACGTACCACAAGTTATCGTCCTGTGCAGCTAAATGAGCCTGCATTCTGATTTTCTAATCATCAAACTCCTCTCTGCAGAACATAGGGGTTTTGTTGAATGAAGACATGAATATCAGTTTGAGCGTATCGAATATATTCAAGACAAGATTTTAACCGCTCTGATAGCACTTGTTAGGATCGGTTAAGGATGGTGATGTGTTTAGAGGGGAACGAATAGAATGATGAACACAAAGAATTTTATGGACGTTCGGAGTCTTCAACTGCTTCTACGTCACGCATTCTATCTCAAGGATATGATTTAAATAATGGACTTTGATTGATTACAACGTTTTATAATAACCCACTTTAGGTTGACTTATACATTGCTAAACTGAAACTCTTAACTTAACTTCTTTTCTTATCAGTTTGATAACGGAATAGTTCTAGTAAGTGGCCTGAATGCTACGAATACAACAATGATGTGCTAAAATTTGTGATTTGTAAACTGAATTATCTTGAGAGTAAATTGCAGTTTCGTTTCGTTTCGTAACCTTTCTTCAACTGAACTTGTCAGCTATAAATAGCTTTTGATTCCAACAGTCACATTGAATACATTTAATGGTTAATATCTGTCGAATAGTCTTCTAGTCCATGTAGATGACTTTATTCTGACAGAAATATGATGTATCAGACTGTTATGTTTCATATGTTCTGCTTTGGTACGGACTGTCAGTTTGTCTGCCGAGTATTTCAAAATACAACTGATGACGTGGTCAACTGATCAGGAGTCAAACTGGTCGACTGATCAGTTCAGCTGGACTATATTAGTTCTAACTGACGACTTCTTAGTTTGATTACTTCAGTTGAGATAGGTTTTTCAGTTCATTTTTTCGAAATTTTCAGTTCTGGTCTTTAATCTGTTTACTAACCTTAGAGACTTGTGTATTCTTATAAGAACTTTAGTTTATTAACTTCAATTCTTAAACCATTTAAGTCCATTAAGTCTCCTTTCAGTTACGACCTCTCAGTTATGCTACTCTAGTATTGTTCTTCAGTTATTTTATGGATTTGTTTGTCAAATTCTGAAACTTATAAATTCCAACATAGATCACTATGTTGCATGAGTTGTCCCAGGTCCATCTTGGATTGAGACTTGTTTGGAGTGAAAGCAAAATATAAGGAGTTAGGCTTTCTTTGCTACTGTATTGACGTAGATTGCTAGAGGACAATTTATTACATTGAAAACTTTTATATGGCATGGTCTTCCGATGTGGATGTTGTGGTGCCATATTTGTGCTTGTGAACATCTTGTACTCTGGAATTGTCGGTAATAATCTCTTTAGTCATCTTACAGTTTACATTTTGAGTTTGAACTATAAGAGGGAATGTAAACACGTTTCCGAGCTAAAAAAATCCAAAACCAAGTCTACTCGAGTAAAAAAAACTTTTTATTTTTCTCCTTTTACAGCTAGCTACACATAAAAATGCAGTTGGAGTTGCTGTAGGGGCCATTATAGGACATACAATCTGTACATCAGTGGCAGTGATCGGTGGAAGTATGCTGGCATCAAAGATTTCACAGCGTACCGTTGCAACAATTGGAGGCCTCCTCTTCCTTGGCTTCTCCTTGTCTTCGTACTTTTATCCTCCTCTATGATATCCATCACTTGGTACATTTAACTATATCCCTCGATAGTGTCAAGTTTCTACATAATACTGTCATAAATGCCAGGATAAGTTTAATATGATGGGTGTTCAATCTTATTGTTCTCCCTATTTTTTGTACTCAACATTCTCCATATTAAGATCAATGTATAAATTCTCTTAACGTGTTTATTTCAGTATGAAGAACCATTTTTTTGTTAAAAATGCAGTCGCCAAGTTAGCTTGCAATTTTGGTTCATATTACAGCTCTGATGTCTCGCATGCATATGTTCTGGTTTATTGAAGTGAGTTTTTGTCATTATAGTGCCAACGATGGAAGTCCCATAGTAAAAAATACGCAAGATTTTGTGAAATTAATTGAGAAAAACATAGATGAAACAGATACATCCTCTACATATATTGGTTCTGCTCATATTTTTAACGCCAAATAATAAAGATTTGCTTGTGTTGAATGGTTCTACAAGTTGATGAAAGATAAATGCCTCTTGATGAGAAATATAAAGAATAATTGAAATGAATAAATTACCAAGGATTAGTGAAATAAAAAGTTTAATAGCATAATTTTTTCTTTAATAAATTAAATTTGAAGTGGCTTTGTTGACTGAGTACTGTTGTTCCGGCCTCTGCATATACTGCATTATTTGAGCTTGGCCAGCGGATCATTTTTTACAAAGAAATTAGGATTTGTACAAGATTTAGTTTGTGTTAGTTGTAACATCCCGAAAATTTGAAGGTCCACGTAAATCACATGCATCTATGTTATTAAATTTCTTTAGTATTTTATTAAATTGTTTTAAAGCATTAAATGAATGTTTATTTCATTAAATTAAATTGTGTTTTAATTCATGATTTATTTAAAGTTTCATGCATTAGGATTTTAAGTTGCATTTCGTGCTCGAACGAGGAACGGAGACCGGGGATATTGAAGGATCGTTTGCTGAGCACCTTGAGGTGCTTCAAACAAAATATTCTCCAAGAGCTGCAATAGCTCGTGTTCTAAGAATGTTTACACCGATGAATTAGATCGAGTTTGATATTGAACCAAGCGGAAAACACTCGAAATAATCTTTCATTGAGAAATACTGGTTTTATATCCTGTGTAATGGAATAACTGAAAGTAGCAGGAATCAGTTGAGACATATCGGTTCAGTTGTGGTGAAGAATTGAACCGATAGATGCTCTTACAACAAGTGTAATAACCCATCCAGCTTAGGACTTACCCACTGCCTAACTGAACTCCTAGACTTGACTAAAGACATCAACTTCCAGTCAACATTTGTTTAACGTCTCTGTGTCAAAGATTTATTGTCTTTGTGCAACACTGTATTTGAGTGGTGGTGTGTGTGGGCGTGTGTGAGAACTGAACAAGGAATGCACCATGAAGGTGTTCTCACACACTGAGGAAAGTAAGCTTCTAAACTAAGCTGATAAGACTGAGTATTCCCTCTTGGCTGAATGCTTCTTGAAAGCTGATAAGTAAATAAGCGTGCTCTTTCTTTTTATCTTCACACACTCTTGTATGTTAGTGTCCTTGCTGATGGTCTTGAGCTTTGTATTTATAGAGGCATTGAGACCGTACTTCAAGACTCATCACATGTGATCATTGCAGCTTGAATGCGTTCCTTGGTATTTGTGTCTTGACATTTCTGACATGCCTTCAACAGATGCTTTTGTATCTTTGTGCGTAGCTGGAATCCACTTAGATAAGCTTGTCTAGATCTGCAACTGATTGATTCCTAACCGATATTCCTAACTGGTCAATCTGAACTGATCTTCAGTTGGGTTGGTGAAATCAGTTGACTCGTTAGTTGAACTGATTTCACTATTTCAGTTGAACTGGTCAGATAAGTTCTTCATCAGCTGGACAATCAGTTGAATTGTTCTTTAATATGTTAGTTGAACTGATTCAGTTTGGTCGATCAGTTGGTGTTTTCAGTTAATGTCTCGATAGCTTCAGTTTTGGCTCGTTTAACTGATCAGTTCGAAGCTTGATTAGTTCTAGCTTCCTGCGCACTAGTGTAAATCATTAGAAACAATGATGCAAACATGGTAGGCCAAGCTTCAAAGAAGGCATGTGATCCTTTAGAGTTGCCGGAGGGGCCAATCACGAGGGGACGACTAAAGAGATTCAAAGAAACATTGAAAGGGCTCATGAGCAATCAAGTAGAGCTTGCAAGCAAGAAGCCAAGTCCCGAGGGGTTCGTGATTCACGGGAGCAAGTTTGGGAGTCAGTGGAATGCGGTTCAAGTGTTAAAGTATGAAGAAAATGACTCTGGACCAGAAGCTCACGCGCTAGGGCGGTCAAACTATACCGCCCCGGCGTGTCCTGTACTGCTCGAGAAGTGAATGCCTGCACCAAGCGCTCTAGGGCGGCCAAATTTTACCGTCCCAGCGCCCCACATTCTGTCCCAGCATCCAGATTCGCGTCCGGAAAAATAATCTGTTTCCTTGTTTAGAGTCCAAATGTGTTTGGTAACTAGATTTGATATCCTTTTTGATAAGTAAACATATTATGAACGAAATTTGGGATTTTTTTTTTCAGATTATTATTGAGTTTATACAATTGCTCTTGAGTTTTGTCTCAAATAATAGAAGCTTTTGCTTTGTTCAAAATCAAACTTATCAAAGTTTATACTTTGTGGTGTTTGTCGATCGTTCTTACGCGGATTGTCAAAGACGAGTTCTTTGAAGGTCCGTTCGAGTGTCGATTGTTTTCTTGTGATTATTTGTTGCTAAGCTTTCCATAGTTTAGAGGTGAATATCACATAATACTTGATTCAAAGGGTCGGGAAAACAATCACGATTCCTTGTTTGTTATTAAATTGAGGGCGTGACTCTAAATTAATCGTATTTGTTTTCTTACATACGTGGATTCATATTATTTGGTATTAGAGCTTTGGCTCATTGAATTCAAGTAAGTATCTTTCGTTCTTTTTCAGAATTGCAATTACCCTTTCGTTTGTTTGTCAGATCTGTGTTGTTATATCGTTCTTCGTCAATTTCTGAAATTTTGGTGATCTTTTTTTTGTTGGGATTTTCGAGTAGTACTCAGCCTAGAAAAAAATTACAAAAAATCCGAAAATTCACCATTATTTCTTTTTGGTTTCTTGTTCTATTTCTTTTAGAGAGTCATATTCAATTGCCTCTCACAGTCAAAAAAAATTATATATATTCAAATTGCTTGTCTACTCGGTCTAAGTGAGTCGATCACAATTGTTCACAAGTTGAACTTGATTGTTTGATATATACAAATACAAAGCTTGAGCCCCCTTTTGAGAGAACTATCAAATTCGAGTGAAAACACCTTGAGTGCGAGCGTTATTTCTTTGAAGTGACTAGTGAGTATTTGTTGTGAGCAAAAAAAAAATATAAGAGAAGAGAGACGAGCGAATTTTCTTTGGAGTGACCGTGAGCATTTTGGTGAGGAATATCTTTTTTTTTCTACTAACGTTTTCTTGCAGGTACTAATTTGAAAGTAAAATGGAGAGGGAGGTAAGAGATAGTTCAAACCAAGAGTTGTCTAAGACCCAAATGGAGGCATTGCTTGGGCATTTCACTAGGATGATGAGGGTTGAATTGGAAACATTACATGAGAGAATGAGTAGGCTTGAAGTTAGTACTAGTGGAGATAAATATAAGCCTAAAGATGGGGGTAGAGGAGGAGAAGATGAGGAATATGATGTGGGAGGAGACGAGGAGAGCCAAAATGAGAATTGGGCTAGGAATGTAAGATGTAGAAGATTTGGGAGAGGAAAAAGAGAAGTCGAACGGGGTAGGTACAATGATGAGAATAGGGAGGATGGTAATATGGATAGTATAAAGATGAAAATTCCTTCATTCCATCGGAAATCTGACCCAGAGGCATACTTAGAATGGGAAAAGAGGGTAGAGTTTGTGTTTGAATGTCACCACTACTCCGAACAAAAGAAGATTAGGTTGGTGGTGGTTGAATTTCTAGACTATGCTCTTATTTGGTGGGATCAACTAGTGAACACTAGGAGGAGATATAATGAGAGACCCATTGAGACTTGGGATGAGATGAAGAGGGTTATGAGGAAGAGGTTTGTACCCAATCGAAAAAAAAAGAATCAATGTCTAGATTCCAGTCCTGTTTATTTTTTCCTATTCTTTTTTTTTTTTTTGGTAGCAGGTTTTTTCTAACTTATAACAAAATGACTTTTTCTTCGATTTTTTAATAAAGACGCGTTTTGGACTTTTTTTTCTTCCTTAGAATAGAAAAAAAGTATTATAGGGAGATGTTTAAGAGGCTACAAACTTTGAGGCAGAGAGTAAAGAGTGTCGAGGACTACTATAAGGAGATGAAAGTAGTCATGATTAGGGCGAATATCGAGGAGGATAGTGAGGCGACAATGGTATGTTTCCTTTGTGGTTTGGACAGAGAGATTCAAGATCAAGTGGAGCTTAAGCACTACTTGGACCTAGATGAGATGGTGCAAATGGCCATAAAGGTGGAGCAACAACTCAAGAGCCGATGAGTTGGCCGCACCAATCAAAATGTGAGTTCGTCATCTTCTCGTCAACCAAATGTGGCGAAACGTGATGAAAGTAAAGTGGTGGCTAAGCCCAAGATTGAGACCAAGCAAGAGACGCCTAAACAAGGAGTGCAAGGTAAACCTAAAACTCCTCTTAATCGTTCTAGAGATATTAAATGTTTTAGGTGTCAAGGGGTGTGTTATATTGCTAGCAAATGTCCTAATAAGAGGGTAATGATTTTGAATGGTTATGGTGAGTATGAGTCTCAAAATGAGGGTGATGAAGAGAGTGATGATGATGAGATGCTTGCATTAGAGGATCCTGATGAGGGATATGAGGCGGTCGTAGGTGAAACACTAGTGACTAGGCAGATCATGAGTGCCCATTTGAATGGTTATGGTGAGTATGAGTCTCAAAGTGAGGATGATGAAGAGAGTAATGATGGTGAGATGCCTGTATTCGAGGATCCTGATGAGGGATATGAGGCGGTTGTAGGTGAAGTACTAGTGACTAGGCGGATCATGAGTGCCCAAGTCAAGGAGGAGACCTAACCAAAGGGAAAAATTGTTCCATACTAGATGTTTTGTGAATAGTAAGGTTTGCAAAATTATCATAGATGGGGGAAGTTGCACCAATGTGGCTAGTAGTGAGATGGTAGAAAAATTGGGTTTACCTACGTTTAAGCACCCTCAACCATATAGGCTTCAATGGTTGAATGATTGTGCGGAGGTGAAGGTGAACAAACAAGTATTGGTTTCTTTTTCAATTGGGAAGTATATTGATGATGTTTTATGTGATGTGGTGCCAATGCATGTTTGTCATATCTTGTTGGGGAGGTCGTGGCAATATGATAGGCGAGTGACACATGATGGGTTCAAGAATAGATGTTCATTTGTATTGAAGACGGAACCCATTGTATTACTTTCTTTGTTCCCAAAGCAAGTGTTGGAGGACCAATTAAAAAAGAAGAGATATGAGGCCGAAAAAAAGAGTGAACAAAAAATTGAGATGGCCTTTGAAAGAAAATATGAGTTGGCTGAAAAAAAGAGTGATAAAAAAGTGAGATAGCCATACAAAAGAAAAAAGAGAGGAAAGAAAATGAGAGGAAAGAAAATGAGAGGAAAGTGGCCAAGAAAAAAACATATATGGCCCAAAAAAGTGATTTGAAACATATGTTGCACACACATGAATCACTTGTGTTGATTCTTTACAAGGAGATCCTCCTTAATACAAGTGATATAGCCGGGTCCTTTCCGATCATTGTTGTTTCACTTTTGTAGGAGTTTGATTATATATTTCCGGAGGGGCTACCTCAAGGACTACTGCTATTGTGGGGGATTGAGCATCAAATTGACTTTGTGCCCGGAAGTGCAATAACAAATCGTCCAACTTATAGAAACAATCCGGAGGAGACTAAGGAGTTTCAATGGAGGTAAGTGAGTTGTTAAATAGGGGTTTTGTGCGTGAGTCCATCTCTCCTTGTGCTATTCCTGTTTTGTTAGTTCATAAGAAAGATGGCTCATGTCGTATATGTGTGGATTGTAGGTCAATTAATAATATAACCATCGAGTATAGGCATCTCATACCTAGGCTAGATGACATGTTAGATGAATTGCATGGTGCATGTGTCTTTAACAAGATTGACTTGAAAAGTGGCTATCACCAAATTAGGATGAGAGAAGGTGAAGAGTGGAAAACTGCGTTTAAAACCAAATACGGGTTATATGAATGGATGGTCATGCCTTTTGGCTTAACTAACGCTCCTAGCACCTTTATGAGGTTAATGAACCATGTCTTGCATGCATACATATGTCTTGCATGCATACATAGGAAAATTTGTTGTGGTTTACTTTGATGAGATCCTAGTGTATAGTAAAAACTTGGATTAGCATGTTAAACACTTGAGATTTGTGCTAATCACACTAAGGGAAGAAAGTTTATATGCAACTTGAAGAAATGTGATTTTTGTACAAGAAAACTTGTCTTTTTTGGTTTTGTGATAAGCTCACAAGATATACAAGTGGATGAAGACAAGGTAAGTGCCATTCGAGATTGGCCAACACCTACTACTGTTGGTCAAGTACGAAGTTTTCATGGTCTTGCAAACTTCTATATGAGTTTTAAAAGATTTTAGCACACTGGAAGCACCGATGACGACGGTAATCAAGAAGAAAGTTCCCTTTCATTGGGGTGACGAGCAAGAGAAATCCTTTAATACTATTAAGCAAAAATTAATTAATGCTCTTTTACTTGTTTTACCTTATTTTTCTAATACTTTTGAGATTGAATGTGATGCTTCAGGTGTAGGTATTGGTGAATTGTTGATGCAAGGAGGACGGCTTGTGGCCTACTGTAGTGAGAAGCTTAATGGAGTGGCGTTGAATTACCCGCCATATGACAAGGAGCTCTATGCACTTGTGAGGACTCTTGAGATGTGGCAGCACTACTTGAGGCCTAGGGAGTTTGTGATTCATACGGATCATGAATCCTTAAAGCATCTTATGGGGCAGCAAAAGTTGAACAAGAGACATGTCAAGTGAGTGGCGTTTGTGGAGACATTCCCCTACATGATCAAATATAAGCAAGGTAAGGAAAACGTAGTGGCCGACGCAATATCACGAAGGTACATAAACCTTAGAGTCTAAAATTTTTGGGTTTGAGCATATCAAAGAGTTGTATGTGCTAGATGAGGATTTTAAGAGTGTGTTAGAAACTTGTATGCATGGTCCACATGAAAAATTATATTTTCATAATGGTTTCTTTTTAGAGAAGATAGGTTGTGCATACATAAATCATCCGTTCGTGAATTACTTGTTAGAGAGGCACATGGGGGTTGTTTGATGGGACATTTTGGTGTGGCTAAAACTTTGAATGCTTTACGTGAACATTTTTATTGGCCACATATGAAGAGTGATGTTGAATGAGTGTGTGATAAGTGCATAACTTGTAGGCAAGCTAAGTCTAGAACACAACCACATGGATTTTATACGCCACTTCCTGTCCCTAGTGAACCTTGGGTTGATATTTCTATGGATTTTGTTTTAGGGTTGCCTAGGAAAAAAAAGAGAGGGATTCTATATTTGTTGTTGTGGATAGATTTTCTAAAATAACACATTTTATAGCTTGTCATATGAAAGGATCGGTTAAACGTATAAAGAGTGTTTAGAAGGGGGGGGGGGGGGGAGGGGGTTAAATAAACACTCCTCAAAATTTAAAAATACTTCGACAATTTGAGTTCAGTTTTGTTACAAACTGATACTAGGTATCACGTCCGTCAATGACAATCAGTTAAACAGAATGAAACACTTGCGG